>NC_044194.1:35006978-35306978 GCF_900880675.1 Sparus aurata
TGAAAATCTAGTCTTGCCAGAGCAGATGAGAACAAAACACTAAACCCAAAAAACAACGAACAGAAAATCACTCCCGAAGTCCAGACGGAGGGAAAATCAAGGACACTATGAAATTAACTAACTTAAAAAAAAAAAATCAACTAACCAAAAATGTTATGAAAACAAAATCACTTTTCTTCAGAGGTATACAGAAAATCAGAGAATACAAATGTGGCAACAGGTAACGAGGATCTATGACAAGGCTGTGATACAGGGCTGGAGGTACTCAACGAGACGAAATACTCTGGCAACGAGACAAAGGAAGACGCAGACTATATAAAAAATCAGGGAAGGGGACACAGGTGGAAACAATCAGGGATTAAGGGAGAAGACAGACCAGTGACACAAGAGAAAGGGCAAGTGACCTGAAACGAGAGGAGAGTTACTTTTCAAACTAAAACATAAAATTGACAGGACAGAAAACCCAAGACAGGACAGAAAACCCAAGACAGGACAGTCCTCTCCGCGGTGTGACACTGTAGCTATGGATCAGACCTGCACATCGCTGAGGAGGAATTTTAGCCCATTCTTTCTGGCAGAACTGCTTAAGTTCTGTCCTATTCTGTCGACTTCTTATATGTATGGCCCTCTTCAAGTCAATCCATAGCGTCTCTACTTGTTTGAGGTCCGGGCTCTGATGGGCACGGATTTTGTTTTTCTGAAGCCATTCTAATGTGGACTTGCTCCGGTGTTTTGGGTCATTGTCGTGTTGCATCACCCACCTTCTACACAGTTTCAGCTGACGTACAGTCATTCTCGCATGATCCTGAAGAATTCTCTGATATACTTGGGAATTCATCTTCCCTTCAATGATTCTAAGCTGGCCAGACCCTGATGCAGCAAAGCAGACCCAAATCATGATGTTTCCTCCACCATACTTTACGGTTGGGATGATGTTTTCTTGATGATATGCCGTGCCCTTTTTATGCCAGATGTAGTGCTGTGTGTTTTTTTCCAAGTAGTTCAATCTTAGTTTCATCAGTACACAAAACATTTTGCCAATACCGCTGTGGAGTGTCAATGTGCTCTTTTGCAAACTTCGGCAGCAATGTTCTTTTTAGTAAGCAGTGGCTTCCCTCGTGGTGTCCTGCTGTAGATACCCTGCTTGTTCAATGTTGTATGCATTGTAGACTCATGAGCAGAGATGTTAGCCAGTTCTATTGATGCCATCAAATCTTGTCATTCAGGTTTGTTTCTTTACCTCACTGATGAGTCTTCGCTGTGCTCTTGATGTCAATTTGACTTGGCGCCCACTTCTTGGTAGAGTAGCAACAGTCCCAAAGTGTCTCCATTTGTAGATTGTTTGCCAAACTGTAGACTGGTGAACTTCTAAAGTCTTTGAAAAAGAACTTTGTAACCCTTGCCAGCTTTATGTAAATCAACAATTCTTGATTATAGATCCTCTGAAAGCTCTTTTTGGCTAGGCATGGCTCACATAAGTGTGTTCTTCTTGTGCAGAGCACTCCAAAAGTTTGAGGGGTCTTTATCAGTCAAAGAAGCTGTCACCCACACCTCCAAACCTATTATCTTAACGAGACTCCAGGTGTGCTAAAACCTGACTCCAATTAGCTTTTTTGAGGTCATTAACTCATGGGTTCAAATACTTTTCCCACAAGCACTATGAGGTTTTTTTTCTCAATAAAGACATGAAAGATAAAAAAAAAAACATGACAAATTTATTTAGAAAACCATGAAATTCCAAGAGGTTCACATAATTTTTCTTTCCACTGGAGGTGCTAGTCAGGTGCTGGCAACAGAATCATTACATCATATGATGAAAACTTGAGATAAAAACGTATAAAACACTACGATTCTAAACTCTCACTTAAGTTATATAGTGTAGAAACAAGTGATGGGGGCAGATTGTCTGTGAAAGGGATACCATTCACTAGGGGTGCACCGATCCGATATTAAAGCTAGGGTCTGTAATGTTGTTCAGAAACACATTTTGTTATACTGGGTGAAATGATCCTGCTATCCAGAGAGTAGTCAATACATTATGTATTCAGAAAAAGGAACGGAAATAATCGGACCTCTGTGGCAGCTGCAGGACTGAGAAAAATCTGACCAATCCCTGCTGTCGGCCCGGATAGCACGGATTGGTCAGATGCCTTCATGTCTCGTTCTGTCCCTCCCTCCTCCGCGCGTGCACACGTTACGTTTCACTGATGCCGGAAATATTCAGCACACTCTGCAGAAATAAGGAGTTGCAGGAGAAGACGTTCATTTGGTTACAATGGCAGAGAAAATGCAGCCAGCGTTACTTGTAACAGCTCACCCCGCTAAAAAGGCAAGGAAAAGAAAGCCTGAGGCTGAAAAGGCTGCTACGAAAAAGGCTCTGGATAAAGAAAGAAGTCGGACCGAGTCAACATCGGTGCGGCGTTTGAGCGGTGGAGACAACTAGGGCATGTGAAGGGCTTGAAAAGTGATGCAGAGGTTGCTCTCTTTCTGTTGGACAGGTAATTATTTGTTTGTTTTAGGGGGATTTGTTATTTTCATGAAATATGTAAGGTTTGCCAACTTGGCTACGTTTGTAGCTCATATTAGCCCAATGCTAACATTAGCTTCGTTGTGTGTTGTTTTTAGCCATGAGAATGGCTAATGAGTCGGCCCAGTTTCCACTGGATAGGGGTCCGCTGCGTTGCAGCTCCGATTCCGGTTTTGCTCCGCCTTCCGGCAATCCCCACCGGTTGCGGTTCGAGTCCGCCACGGCGCAGTACGGTAGACAGCTGGCCTCACGATGGGTGCTGGTGTCAACACAGGGTGTTTTATTTTGAAAAATAACCGGATGTAGTTTGTTATTTTGGCGTTTGACTTCTTGTCTGCTCCGTGCTAAATTCAGCTGAATTGATGCGTCTTGCTCCGGCATCTCCTTCTCCCTGCTAAGTCCCACTAACAGATGCGCGTTCAAGTTTGTGGTGGAGTGGCTTTGGACGGAGCACTGACGGGAAGGGAAGGGGGGATTGCTAGCTCTCCAGGATTGTAGACCCTAGCTTTAAGATCGGATATCGGCCCCGATATTGACAAAACAGCTGGATCGGGGATCAGAAAAATTAACAGATCCACGAGCCTTACTCACGTCACATTTCTCCGCTGATTAGCTGTTAGCCACGCCATAAGTTGTTAGCCTCACCGATCAGCTGGTAGCCTAGCAACGCTAACTTTCAAACCGACGTACTCAGTACTATGTGGGCTGTCCATCATTGCTCCGTTGGTCCTCCCTCCACCACAACCTCAGGGTTACTCACCGCCGGGCTGCTTTGTTGCTCTCCTCTGCTGCTGTGGTCTCTCCTGGCTCCCAGCGATGTTGGATGGTCGCTACCCTGCCGTTGCTGGCAGGGTCTTCAGGTGTTCAGCACAGGAGCACCTGGACCTCTGCTGTCACTTCACCCCAGGCTTCATCGCTTGGATTGGATCTCTTGGTCTCCTGCGTCGCCCCCGTTGCGTGCAGCCTCCAGACGCTAGTTTGTACACGGACGGTGCTACTGACTTTGGTGCTAGTGTTCCCTCCGTGCTGACTGACAGGCGCTCCATTCATTCTTTGTTTTGTTTGCTCCACTTTGTTAAGTGTCCTTGGGTACCCTGACAGGCGCTATATGAATTAAATGTATTATTATTATTATTATTGTTATTATTATTAATGTTACACATGTTTACAATGTTTGGTATATGTTTGATTATTTTGTCTTAGTTAGGAAAGTAATGTTTAGTCTGGTGCCTTTAGTCTCTTCCACTTAGTATAAGGTGGACGGTATACGGTTTATTATTAATTCTACGGTATCGGATCGGTATCGGGTATCGACAGATACACAAAGTCCAGGCATCGGTATTGGTATCGGGACTGAAAAAGTCAGATTGGTGCATCCCAACCATTCACCCTGTAGTAAGACACTCTACTATCAAAATAATTTTGAAGATGTTATTTTAAGGTAAAGAAGTTACATAATGTTGCTTTAAGTAAGATCAAATGGAGGTACCACAGCAGTAGATCTTAGAAAGAAAACTGGAATCAGCAGGTTAAGTTTTCAAAAAAAATCTGTAATTGGTGCATCCCATTAAACATAAATTATGAAATAAATGGAATGGTCCTACTTATATATAATTGATGGAGACATTCTGAAATATGTATTTGTCCATGAGGTTCCACTGAATATAATTTGTCCTGACTGTTCACATAGACAGGCTGCTGCAATTTCCACTTAGCAGGTTTACCTCATAACAATCAGAGGAGCTGCTGTTTTCAGTCAAACAAGGTCTGTTTCCTGATAAGTGTTACTCATTGCAAAATAAATTGAACCAAGCTCAAAGCTCAAACAAACTCACTAAGTTTCTTGCAGTTTTGAATATAGATTCTAAATTAAGGGTCCCTGTCTGCTTGTTCCCCTCCTCTAACTGAATATGATTCAGAATGATGGAGGTGAATGTTATTCATTTGAGGTATTCTCTCTTTTGTGTGTGTGTGTGTGTGTGTGTGTGTGTGTGTGTTTATAGAACAATTATGAGAAGCAACCTGAATACAATCCCAGCTCATCTTTTCTCCAGGAACCCCCATCTGCACTACATGTGAGTACGCAAAGATGGCAAGCTTAACAGGAAAAGAGTTGAAACAAACACACACACACAAACTCAATGGTCTGAGGCAAGGTAACAATTTAATCAATTAAAAACATACCTTTGTTGGAAGAGGATGATGATAGAAATGATGCCGCCAGCGTAATAACACTTGGAGCATTCACAAAAGAAATCTTTTTTGTGAGAAAAAGTAATTTGATGATCACAATTTTTATATTTGGGCCAAAGGTGAGTGGTAATTTTCACTTTGAGAGGGAAATGGGTTCAGTTGTTTGTAACACGCTAGACACACTGTATGTGTGTGCAGCGCTGCTGCGTGGCGTTACCTCTCGGTTTATGTTTTGCCATCCATGTTAACAGGTGAGACCTGCCACACTGGATGCACGGGACGTGCTTCTCTCACCCATGTCAAGTGTGGCTGCTGTGTCGCATGGTCTAGAGACATATTTCTATGGTGCCAGACAGTCATATGGACATCATACCAGCATTTTAACACAGTTTTAATATCTATATCTGTAGGATTATGTCACAGACATGAAGACATTACACATAACAGGTGAAGGACAGTTTCTTTCCTGTGCACAATCTTTCTTTCACTTTCACTTTCTCTCCCTCCCTCCCTCTCTATCCCCCTTGTGCTTTCTTGCTCATTCAGATGGGATAAAGGCAAATCACCTCATCATGTTTTGGGATATTTATCAAAGTCAAACTCCATTTATACCTATAGGGCAGGCAGGAGCCGTGCTGCAGCAGCAACACAGCTGCCATGAAGCCTATGTGAGCATTAACAACAGAGTGAGCTGCTAGGAGCAAAATGCTCTGTTTACCTGGAGCAGGAGGAGTGCTGCGGTATGTCTCTGTATGCAGAATATGGTTAGCGGATCTCAGTCCTCTGATCAGTTAATGTGTGCATCGCCCCTCTTAACTTGGAGTTGCACCTAATTGTTTCTGCTCCTGGAGTCCATTGCATCCATCCATCCATCCATCCATCCATTTTCGTCCGCTTATCTGGGGCCGGGTCGCGGGGGCAGCTGCCTAAGCAGGGACACCCAGACTTCCCTCTCCCCGGACACTTCCTCCAGCTCTTCCGGGAGGATCCCAAGGCGTTCCCAGGCCAGCTGGGTGACATAGTCACACCAGCGTGTCCTGGGTCTTCCTCGGGGTCTCCTCCCCGGCGGGACATGCCAGGAACACCTCCCGAGGGAGGCGTCCCGGGGGCATCCGAAACAGATGCCTGAGCCACCTCAGCTGGCTCCTCTCGATGTGGAGGAGCAGCGGCTCTACTCCGAGCTCCTCCAGGGGGAGAGCTTCTCACCCTATCTCTAAGGAAGCGCCCTGCCACCCTGCGGAGGAAACTCATTTCAGCCGCTTGTATCCGGGATCTTATTCTTTCGGTCATGACCTAAAGTTCATGGCCATAAGTGAGGGTAGGAACGTAGATTGACCGGTAAATCGAGAGCTTCGCCTTTTGACTCAGCTCTCTCTTCACCACGACAGACCGATACAACGACCGCATTACTGCGGCCGCTGCACCGATCCGCCTGTCAATCTCCTGTTCCATCCTTCCCTCACTCGTGAACAAGACCCCAAGATACTTAAACTCCTCCACTTGAGGCAGGAACTCTCCCCCAACCCGGAGAGAGCAAGCCACCTTTTTCCGGTTGAGAACCATGGCCTCCGATTTGGAGGTGCTGATTCCCTTCCCAGCCGCTTCACACTTGGCTGCAAACCGCCCCAGGACATGCTGGAAGTCCTGGCTCGAAGGAGCCAACAAGACCACATCATCCGCGAAAGATGATGAAATCAAGTGGCTCCCGAACCAGACCCCCTCCGGCCCGTGGCTGCGCCTAGAAATTCTGTCCATAAAAATAAAGAACAGAACCGGTGACAAAGGGCAGTACTGCCGGAGTCCAGCATGCACTGGGAACAGGTCCGACTTACTGCCGGCAATGCGAACCAAGCTCCTGCTCCGGTCGTACAGGGACCGTACAGCCCTTAACCGAGGGCCTCCGACCCCGTACTCCCGGAGCACCTCCCACAGAATGCCACGAGGGACACGGTCGAATGCTTTCTCCAAGTCCACAAAACACATGTGGACTGGTTGGGCAAACTCCCATGATCCCTCGAGCACCCTGCGGAGGGTATAGAGCTGGTCCAGTGTTCTGCGGCCCGGACAAAAACTGCATTGTTCCTCCTGAATCTGAGGTTCGACTATCGGCCGAATTTCCTCTCCAGTACCCTGGAATAGACTTTCCAGGGGAGGCTGAGGAGTGTGATCCCCCGATAGTTGGAACACACCCTCCGGTCCCCCTTTTTCAATAGGGGGACCACCACCCTGGTCTGCCAGTCCAGAGGCACTGTCCCCGACTGCCACGCGATGCTGCAGAGACGTGTCAACCAAGACAGCCCCACAACATCCAGAGACTGGAGGTACTCAGGGCGCATCTCATCCACCCCCGGTGCTTTGCCACCGAGGAGCTTCCGGACTACCTCAGTGACTTCGGCTTGGGTGATGAATGGGTCAACTTCTGAGTCCCAAGCCTCTGCTTCCTCTATGGAAGGCGTGTCAGTGGGATTGAGGAGATCCTCGAAGTATTCCTTCCACCGCCCGACGATGTCCCCAGTCGAGGTCAACAGCCCCCCACCTCCACTGTAAACAGTGTTGGTGGAGGACTTCTACCCCCTCCTGAGGCGCCGGATGGTTTGCCAGAATTTCTTGGAGGCTGACCGGTAGTCCTCCTCCATGGCCTCCCCGAACTTTTCCCAGGCCCGAGTTTTTCAACAAAGTTATTGCACATCTACACTCAGGGACGTGCACATGATTATAGAGGGGCAGAGGGTCAAAGTCAGAAAAAGGCAGTACGTGTGCGCTGTGAAAAATGTTTTTTCAGGCCTTAATAACACAATATGTAGATTAATTAATGTAAAATTAGTAGACAAAGTACTTACAGAAAGCTGACTACTTAGCTGTGTATCCTGTGTAGCTGTGAGTGAAATGCAATTGCCATTTCTTTTGTGTCAACAAATTATTGTCATTATGATTTTATTCACATTATCATAATACTGAGGTTAAGAAGACATGCAATTCAACTGCAATTCTTAAAAAGCAAAAAACCACTGGTTTATTATCAGGCTATTTATTGGAGGGCAAGTGCAAACTAGAAATACAGGCTACACATCTAAAAATGTGACAAAACCAAGAAATGACTACTGTGACTGTTACTGTGACTGTTAGTAGGAACAGCAATGTTTACAACAGCAAAGTCACAGTAAAGTCAATATCTGGAAGAAGTTTAACATTTGTGGCAGATAAACATCCGACACAGACAGCTGTCAGATTAGATTATTCTTAACTCTCATTAACCAGCAGTTAGTTTAACAAGCACAAATGGGTGCTCTTCTGGAATATGACTCATATTTAAGCATGTTGAATAAGTGGAAGGCTACTTGTTAGCCCCCACAAGGAAGTTATGTTAATGGATTTATGACTCACAAAGGTTCAAGTCACTCCACTGTCACGTCTCATCTACGTGGAGTTCTGATGAGGCAGTTCTCTCTCTCTCTCTCTCTCTCTCTTTGTCTTCAAAATAAGAGCTTTACATTGCACCCCATTGGAGTTTAGAGCTGGGTTCTTAGAGGGGGGCTTTTAATTTGAAAGTAGCGACCGTTAGTAGAGAGAGACAGAGCAGAGCCGCAGCGGACAGAGAAGTGGCTCTAGGCTCAGCACACTCATATTACGTACGAAATGCGTACAGTAGATAAGAATGGCGTTTTTATACCGACTTTTTTGACATCCCTTTGCACAACAGGATTTTATTTGTTAATTTAAAAAACACACAAAAAGGGCACTTTATAATAGGAGGTAAAAAGGGCAGGGCCTCAAGCACCCCTTGGGCCTCATGTGTGCACGTGCCTGTCTACACTGTAAAAGAGAAAACGGTGAGAAAACGTGAAATATCAAGGCAACATGATGCAAGAGATGTTTGAGTTTTCTCAACTTTTGCCTGCATTTGTTTACTTGACTAAGGTTTTTAAGTTTTGCCAAAACTTCTGCCAACTTGAATCTGCTTGTTGACCTAATTAGGATAATCCTGTGAGACTAACAAAGAAATTCTTGCTTTAATGCCATGTATTTCTACCTTCACCAAACACAGATCTTTTTGTTGAATTAACAAACAATTATTCCCCTCAATGTCATGTATTTCTACCTTCTTTAAACATGGATATTCTTGTTGAATCAATGTACAATTATTCCTTCAATGGCATATATTCCTAGATTCACCAAACATAAATATTCTTGTTGAATAAACATACATTTTACCTTTATAAATCAAGCAAAATTTATGTTGCTGTAATTTGAAAAATGCTAAATAGATGGATAATTAATAAAAACAGACTATGGCTGAATGTTATCTGAAATATTTATTCAGCTTAACAGTAAACAGACGGGTTAACCGCCCCACATACAACATTTGTAAAAAGAAAACAAAACAAAATCAACAACAATACATTGTTTTTTTAATTAGCTCACAGAGAAATTAATGAATTAATTTGCTCTGTACCTGTGGGTTTTTCGTAATTCACTGTAATTACATACTGTAACACTGTAACACTAGTAACACTCAGGGTGAATCTTCCTCCATGCTGAAGATTTGAAATCAATACTTACTGAACATGTAAATAATGGTTATTTCCCCCCCTATGGTTGGTTGCTTCTGAATTCACATGTGAACAAGAACTTCTGTTTTTTTTACCGGTTATTTTGTTGTACATGAGCGTTAACCACAGTGTAACCACAATACACTAAACAGACTCTAAACTACACAGAACAGGCTAAAGAACCCCATTAACAGTCACAGTAAAAGCTTTGTTTTCAGAGACCTTGTGCGCTGCGGGCATCGAGAGCCACCAAGCTCAAAAAAGATGGCCTGAATTGCTTCGAAGGTGTACCTCATCTGTTTTGGATGATCAATGTTGAGGGCAAAAAGAAGGCCAAACAGTTATGCCAAGGCAGTAGAGAGGTCTGGAAAGTTATGCAGCACGTTGTCCCCTTCCAACACAACTGCCTGGTCTTGCACAGAGATGTCAGCTTCATTTTGTAGGACGATGAGGATGGCAACGGACGCACCTTGCAGCACTGGTGCCAAAGTGTCAGTGTCCTGAGGAAAAATAACAGATGCATTCAACGCAGGAATTTCACGAGGGCCACGAGGGCCATGGCAATTTTGCCTCGTGCCCCTGAAAAAAATATCTGCCCTAAGGCCACAGTGGCCTTGATGCCCCGCCTGCACTGCCCTAGTTGATTTTGCAGTTTTCTCCTCTGCCTCTTTCCTGTCAACACGGCCTTGAACACCGGCATCTTTCGCGGAAAAGAAACGCGTCTTTTTATGACATATTGGCAACATCAAATGAGACGATGTGTACATCACCAGTGGTAGGTTCGATTCGAGCCTGGCATGAACCGCTCGGGCGGGCTACAACGTCAGTTTGACAGCAATCTATCACTGGCTAACCAGGAGACTACATCAAACGCACCCCCGACATCTGCGTGGCCGAGACGTTGGGTCTGAGGAGGAGGAAAAAGTTGCCGGGTCTGAGTTAAGACAGTAGCCCTTTTTACACAGCGTCTCTGCATTAACTCCGGAGCAGTGGTTCGCTAATTCTCCGCCGATGGTGATTCACACAGAGCGAAGCATCTCCGCTGTACCGCTGTGTAATTCACACAGAAAGTCGGCGCTGCGGCTCCTAAAGAGGCGTGACGGTACACGACATGATGACGACGTCAGTGTTTCCCAGGTGTTCCCTGAAGTCTCGGTCGGGAGGACTGACGGTCGTGGTGATTTATTTTCACCACAAACACTCGGTGAGTTAAAGTTTTTTTGCCGGTGACAGACGCTGTTTTTCGGGCAGAAATGTGACGAAGAGTCAGGAGGACAGACAGGAGGACAGACAGGAGGACGGACGCTGCTCCACGTACAGCTTTGGTATTTTTTTCCTCATATAAGTTGCCAAAGACAGTTAAAGTTACTACGTTACTTTTGTTTGGTCATGTAACATCGTTTTGTGGGACATTTCTCTGTATTTAGTTGAGTGAAGGACCTGTGCAATTATCAGACTGTCAGACCGACACGCCCTCGCTCTACGCCTCCGGATTATCCGTTCACACTGGGACGGCTCACACACTGAAACTCTCCCTGACTCTCCATCCCCATCTTCAAACGATAGTGACTGATTAATCACATAACCTGGCATAAATGACTGTCACTTTGTAGTATATGTTAAAAATAAATATCAAATAAAAATAAATGCATTTATGAATTAATAAATAGTTGAAAGTTGAAAATTTCTCGCCTGAGCTTGTTTTATGTATTCATTTCACAGATATTTATACATTCTTAGTCCTTAAATTAAATTCATTATGGACGTGGACTTAAAATCATTGTTTTATTTTATGGCCTTGCTGCTCTGGCTTTTGGCCTTTGTGCCCTCAAATAATTGACAACACAAAAGGCCAAGTGGCCTTGCCCCTAAAATGATGAAATTCCAGGCCTGGATGCATTATTAAAAGCTTAGAAAAACTAAGACAAACTAGAAAGAGCATTTTCTCAAGAAAATGTGTGTGAATGCTGAAAAGGTGTTGCCAAAGCTCAAAAGTATAATGTGTAAGCTGAGAGCTGATTGGCTTCATAAGGGCTAAAAGCAGTTGAAATGTTAAAAAGGCAGCATAAAACGGGCAGCTATAAACTGGAATCTGACATCCAAAGAAATTTGATGAAGCAATGGTAACATAGCTGAAGTGATAGCTGAACTTGTGAAAAGGATGGTGATTTACATGAATTGTAAACAAGTTAGTGTAAACAGTGTATGAAAATATTAACAAATCAGAGAAAAGTGTAATATAAAGAGTGAGAAAAGGGCTAAAACTGTTGGACAGGAGAGAGATGCATAAGCCAATGTCATGACATGGAGAGGCTGTAAATTCTGAAATCTTCATTTTGAAAACAAACTCAAATGTATTGTTTGTAGCTATCACCCACCAACCTTGTGATGAGTTTTGTATTGCAGTATTTTCTACTAAGGAACACCACCCAACAATGACCAGCTGTTTCCCCTCAGCAGAAATAAGGGAGCTAAAGTGGAAAACTGCAATCCTCACCCAAAAATTATCTGGACTGATAAACTGCACTGGAGAGGTATATATTTCCATTTTTGGATGAACTACTCCTTTAAAACATCTCTTGGGAATGAGGAATTAGCTGCATGAACTAAATAGGCCTTTTACGCACTTCCGCATTTTTGAAACGGAAATACGTCCTTGTAGCGTGCTAGTGGCAGATACGGAAAATGGCAGAGTTGAAGAGTCGCAACTTCTGTTGTGTTCCAGGCTGTTCGTCTTCCACCCAAAAACAGCCCTACCTTTCATTTCATTCTTTTCCTGTGGATCCAAACCTGAAACCCAAATGGATACAGGCGATCCGAAGAGTGGAAGGGAACAAGTTTACTATAAAAAGAGGTAGCACTTATGTCTGCAGCCGGCACTTTGCTAATATAGCCTATTCCCTTGGAACAATTTTACTGCTCCTTTGAGAAGGGAGTCTGTATATGACAGAACCTTCAAACGTCAGTCTATCCAACTATGCTGTGAAGATAGTGACATGGTGGCTAAACCCCAATTTCCACTGGATACTTGTCCACTGCGTTGCGGCTCCGATCCAGTTTTGCTCCGCCATCCGCCGTCCGGCAATCCCCACCGGTTGCAGTTTGAGTCCGCCACGGTGCAGTATGGTAGACAGCTGGCTCATGAGGCAGAGGAGTTCCCGCGTTTGTCTCTTTTTTGAGATTTGTGTGCTGGTGTCAACACTGAGTGTCTTATTTTGAAAAGCAACCGGATGCTGTTTGTTATTTTGGCGCTTGACTTCCTGTCTGCTCGGTGCTAAATTCAGCTGAATTGCTGTGTCGTGCTCCGGCATCCACCATAAATAGAAGTCCTGCGTATCTGTGCCGGACTGCCGGAGCTGGGACGGACCAGATACGCAGCGCAGCGGACCTGCTGGCAGTGTTTCCTCTACATTCTCCTCTTCTTTTTTTTTCTTTTTTTTGTTTGTATTGTCGCAAATACACCACCGCAGCATCATATCTCCACCTTCACAGCAGAGTCCTGCACTGGGTCGGGTGTCGTGAGTGCTGAGGTAAACTAGATAACTATCTTGCTCAGTATCTACTCTTTGGAGTAGTAGATTGATAGCATTAAGCGAACATATACACGCCATGATGTAACTGCTGACTGCATTTTCAGATGAGCTTGTTCAAATATTTCTCAAAGAGGAGAAAGACACCTGATGAAGATGACGCCAGTCAGGTATCAGTAGCCTTTTACTGACTCAAATGATGAAGGTTAGGTAAAAATTGTGTTCACACTTGTAATCAGATGCGATGTGAGTGTAAATTATCTAACTCGTATAAGACAAGTAACATTAGACAGGGAGGAGCAGTGGAACAAAGTGAAGGAGAGCAGAGTACAGCAGGGGGAGAGCCGAGTGAAGGAGCACGAGAGCAAAGTGATGGTGCAGGACAAAGATGCAAACTTTGCCACTGATTCTACAGCCCCATCAAGAAATTATTATTTATTGTTTTATTTTTTTCTATATTATTGCTGTATTTTTGTTATTATTTTTTATTTTTACATTCAGCCTTTAAAAAGCCATTTTCCATGCCAGCCATTCAATAAAAAGGGGGATTATGCTGGGCATAAAAGTCAAATCTGCAGTCAAGTGTCATTTGTTTACGCCGCCACGGCTCCCTGGAGAGCCTGCCCCCACTGCTGAAAAAAATCCTAGGGGAAACACTGCCTGCTGGGGATTGACACATTAACTAAAGTGAAACGTATCTGCTCCGCTGGCATGGCAGAGACGCCACGCAGCGGAGACGTATCCAGTGGAAATTGGGGGTAAGGCTAAGGCAGTAAGGATGGACCACGACTACGTGACACACCCACCTGCAGGTAAGAGTGTTCATAATGTGTTTAGTAGGCTAATTTAACGCTAGTCAACTATGTGTACGGTTAATTGATAAATGCATTACTAACTGAACAACATATGTCTATATCTATAGATATATATGTCTGTAATTCAACTAACGTTACATCTGTAACTCTGTAACATAGCCTGTTGACGAATTTCAAATGTAACGTTACTGTAGCAAGATGCTCGTGCGACATTTCAATTTGACACGACATGTGATTACTGCTCTGTGTTGTGTTGAAAGGTATCATAAATATGTTAAGACTGGTTTTTCATTTCTTTATCTTTACAGGTGCTCTGGGTGAGGCGTTAGATTACACCCATGACTTAGAAGCCATGTTGCAAAAGACTGACCTACCACCCCCTACTCTCTTCAACCGATACTGTTCACTGGACTAGGATCAGTGGAGTCCTTCCCTTGCTGGAGCCAGGAGACGATATCATGGCAGACAAAGGGTTCCTCATTCAAGACCTCCGTGCTGACGTTGGAGCTAAGCTTATCATTCCACCTTTTAAGCGTTCAGCTCAATTCAGCAAGGAGGAATGGAACAAACCCAAGCCATTGCCCACCTCAGAATTATAGTGGAGAGAGTGATCGATAGGGTGAAGTCCTTCCACATCTGGGACTCTCCCGTGCCACTCACACTGACTGGCAGTGTTAATCAGATCTGGCTTAACTGCTGTGTTCTAGCAAATTATGAAGGACCTTTTTGTTTTGAAGAGTGAATGAATTAATGTTTTGTATGTAAATAATGTATATATAATGTGTAAAAAATGTGTTCACACATATTCTTAAACATCAAATTAAATGTAATTGTAATATTCTTAATATCTTTTCTGTTGAAACGTGACTGATTTCACTAAAACATTAGATGAACAATTAAAATAATTTTGTTCAAAATAATGCATCCTTTCTTTTTTTTTTGTATGTGTAACACATATCTATAGTTCAGTCAGACAACTCACGTTTGAAGTGTTTATTACAAGCAGAACATAGTTAGATATTGATGTCTAGGCTCTGACCTCACCACTCCCCGCAGATATGTTTACATGAGATATTGGGAAGTGATGATTAAATATATTTCCCCTAGACAGAGCCTGCAGGTGGATGCTGGGGTGGTGGTGGGCTGAAAGAGCAGGTGATGATGCTTGTACAGAGCATCAGCAGCACTGATGAGCCAGAGGGAGAGAAGGGAAATTCATACGTTTAAATAACCCGTTCAATAGAGAGGGTGCGTTTGTGAGATGGTCTGGAGAGAGAAGCATATCACGTGTGTATATGGCAGTGAAACATGAGTTGACTGCCTGAACTAACTCGCAGGCATCGCTTCATTTCAGTCAGACAACTCACGTTTGAAATGTTTATTACAAGCAGAACATAGTTAGATATTGGCGTCTAGGCTCTGACCTCACCAATCCCCGCAGATATGTTTACATGAGATATTGGGAAGTGATGATTAAATATATTTCCCCCAAAACTGCACGGATTAGGAGCCCGACGCTTCTGCCGTGAGGATCTACTATGTGTGGGCCTGGCACCGCCGCCATGTGGCCGTTCCCCATGAGCATCTCGGCTACGAGGGGAATATACTATCTGGTGAAGCTACTATGTGTGGGCCTGGCACTGCCGCCATGTGGCCATTCCCCATGAGCATCTCGGCTACGAGGGGAATATACTATCTGGTGAAGCTACTATGTGTGGGCCTGGCACCGCCGCCATGTGGCCATTCCCCATGAGCATCTCGGCTACGAGGGGAATATACTATCTGGTGAAGCTACTATGTGTGGGCCTGGCACTGCCGCCATGTGGCCATTCCCCATGAGCACCTCGGCCATGAAGGGAATATTCTATCTAGTGAACAGCAATTCTCCTGTAAGCACATTGCAAAGACATGCTAAGCTGAATAAATGCTAACCCAGCAAACCACCTGATATGCGATGATGAATTAAACAGCGAGGTAGCTACCAAATTTTTATTGATGCATTTAGAGGGTACAGGAGCTCATGAGCTTTTGTGCAGACAAGATCTCCTTCTTGTGGAGCCTGATGTAGTGTTGGAAGGCTGAGGATGACCAGCGGCCCAGGGATTTTAGCGTCGATGTAGGCAGAAGGAGAGCTGCAGTTGTAGCTGCGCCGATTCTCAGGGAGTGAGGGGAATAGTGTTCGTGGGAAAGACCGCAGCTCAGAAAGAGGTCGCGCAGCTTTGAGGAGAACCAAGATCTCGTCATGGGTTTGCAACCATCAGTGATGAACAGCGGTGCCGACCGAGGGGTCGGAGAGCGATGTTGCAGGAATTTCATCATGGAGGAGAAGGGACTAAAAAGTGTTAGTCTTAGCAATGATAATTTGGGTGCCTTGGCGAGATCTATCAGACTTTAAGTGTTTCAGAAATATAGAGTACATATGATCTTCTGTGGTTAAATCAGAGAGAGTGAGATCGTGCTGAGGATTAAAGGAGAGAGATCTGGTCGTATATTCACCACACGTCCGAGGGCTTGGCCTGGGACACATGTTTTGAACTCCTGAAATTTAAAGCGGGAGAGAGCATCAGCTACACAATTTTCATGACCAGGAATGAAGGTAGCTCGCAGAATGAATTTGTTTAGAACGCAAGTCCAAGTTAAGCTTCGCATAAGACTGTTAATTATTGGTATTTTAGAGCGCCCCTTATTGATTATTTGTACTGTAGCAACGTTGTCACAAAACACCATAATTTGTTTCCTGGTCCATCTACTGCTCCATAGCGAACAAGCGACAACGATGGGGTAAAGCTCATAAAGAGCAGTGGATTTTGATTCGTCACAAAGGGACTGCATTTCAGGTGGCCAGACGTCTGCGAACCGTTCGTTAATGTAAAACCCCCCAAAACCAATGGAAGGGGCCGCATCAGTGAAAAACTGGAGGGAATCTGAAGACTCGACAAAGTCATTGTAAAAGAAAGAAATGCCGTTCCATTCATCGCATAACAAGCCCCAGAAACGCAGATCTGGACGACAGCCTTCGTCTAAAACTACAATGTCACTTAGATTTTGAACGGAATTAGCCAATTCTAGCAAGCATGATACAAAAGAGCGACCTTGCGGAATAATGCGCATAGCAAAGTTAAGGTGGCCTAATAGAGATAAAAGATCTCTTTTAGAGAAAAAAGCAGCGGTAGACCAGGATTTGATAGCTTCTCTGATGCGAGTCAACTTGTCTTGTGGCAGAGATGCTTGCATTAGCATGCTATCAAAGGTGATCCCGAGAAATTCTAAGCGCGTGCGAGGGCCTATAGTTTTCTCTTCTGAAAGAGGTACACCTAACTCATGGAAAAGGCTTTTGACTATGGAGATGCTGCGAGCTGGCGGGATGAGGGAAAGTTAACTACCAAAAAATCGTCTAGAAGATGCAAGACGAAAGGGAGTTTGCAGATGTTGTAGAGGATCCAGCATGATGCTTCTGACAGGGTGCCAAAAATGCGAGGGCTACTGCGGCAACTAAAGGTTGATTTAACCGAGAAGTACAACTTGGAACGCCATTTTACACCGAAAAGATGCCATTGCGAGGGATGTAGTGGAATGACTTTGAAGGCATCTACGATGTCTGCTTTCCCCAGCCATGCACCGCCCCCTGCTGACTTAATCATCTGCACAGCATTATCTACAGAGGCATAGAACAAGGAAAAAGGCTCTTAAGGGATTAAGCTATTTATACTCGGAATGGAAGAATTATGAGGAGCTGAGAGATCAATGATGAGACGTTTTTTGTTTGAATATTTCCTGGTAGCGACACCTATTGGGCTTACTCTGAAGATGGAAAAGGGGGATTTTGACAATGGACCTATCATGTAGCCCTTTTTAACCTATTTTGCTATGAGCTCATCTACCATTTCTGGCTCCTTGAGAGCAGACTGCAGGTTCTTAAAGACATGGGTCGCTTTTGGGAGCCAGCATAGACCTGCTAGGAATCCTTGGACTAGCCCAGTAATGAGATAATTGACAAAGCATCTGTTATGATATGACGGTGATTTGAAAGAGCTTTGGAGAGAGCTGGAACATTCACTGGAGTCGAAGGATGCTTCTCATTTATTTCCCCGATTTTGCAGGACGAAGCCTCCGGGGACACAAAGAGCGTGGGTGGCTGTCTCCACACCAGCTACACACATGCATACATTTACAATTAGGATAAGCACAGACATTCTCCTTGAAATTAATGCAGGTAGGAGTCTTGAATCCTGAAGGAAAAAATACCTGTCGCTTTGGAGGATGATTTACCGGATATAACACAGAATTTTTTGGCTGAGGCTTTGGGGTAGACAGATCTTGCAAAGCGGTTCTTGGACAGAGGGAGGTTGTGTGGGAGAGGGAACCACAGATAGAGCAGGCTAGAGTTTTATGCCCGGTAAAATGTCCGCTGATTAGGTGCAGGTCGACTACGGACCAATCCATACTCTGATTGAATGTCTGAAAGTACATGGCAGCTTTGGCAGAGAAGGATTTGTGGTATTCATAAAAGAGAGAACCAAGGTGTCAAGTTCTTCACTGCGTTGTGGATATATTTCGCATATGGTGTCTCTTAAGACACCAAAGGCAACATTGAATTCTGCCATAGTTAGAGTTTTTGACAGTCTTGGATCGCTATCTTTGAGAACTACGGAAAAATCCCCACAATCCACAAATCTTTTGTTGGCAGATTCGGAACCGCATAACAGAATCTTCACCAGATTTACGTCCTGGCCTGTCAAATGAGAGCAGATATATATGTATGTATATATATATATATATATATATATATATATATATATATATATATATATATATATATATATAGTTGTCCTCAAAATTATTCATACCCTTGCTAATTGTTGTGATTTTTTATTTTTGTGACGAAATGACTGCAGTTTTTCAAGTTTGTTTATGAGTTATATGTGACCAACGAGTGAAAGAATGACAACAATACTCAATTCAAGAAATTCTTCATTTCAGGGGTACTTTATTCATGGATTCTCAAAAAATGCCATGTTCAAAATTATTCATACCCTAATCCAATGTCTTTCTTAATAGTCGATAGCATAGCCTTTGTTTTTTATGACTGCTTCCAGACGATTTTTGTATGTGTCCACAAGCTTCTTGCATGTCTCCTGTGGGATGTTTGCCCACTCTTCCTTTGCGAAAGCCTCAAGCTGGGTCAGGTTGGTCGGTTTCCTCGCCATCACCCTGGTCTTCAAGTGATGCCATAAATTCTCGATGGGATTCAGGTCAGGACTCTGACTTGGCCATTCTAGGACGTTGACATCATTGTCCTTGAACCATTTCTTCACTACTTTGGCAGTGTGTTTAGGATCATTGGGCCTCATTCATGAACCGTTCTTACGAACAAATTTGTTCTTAAGTCCCACTTACGAAGATTTTACAAAGATTGTGGCATTCATGAATGTTTTCTTATCTAAGATTTTTTCTTAGGCAAGAAAAAATCCTACGAACACTCAGGAGTACTCTTACGCACATTTCAGTGCTGAAATGTTGGCATGGTTGTGTTTTCTTCTCTTGTGTAGTTCAATAAAATGCAATATTACAGTGATAATTCTGTCATATTTATTCATTTATTTATTCATTTCATATTTTTGGTAATTTACAAAGAATTTAAATTCTAAAATAAATTAAATGTGCCAATGATTTAAGATAAATCAAGTAAATTGGAAACATGCCATCAATTAGTAACCCCCCCCATCCTATTTATACATGGCATTTCTTCATCCAAGGCCCGCAAAACAATGGCATATATATTGCTCCTGCGGCTTTCATCAATGTAAGAACACAGCTGCGAACAATTCTGAGGCTTACGGACGCGTTGGTGAATCTGACGTAGGGTTTTCTTAAGGAACCTCTTAAGAACAACTTAAGAAAGAATCTAAGAAGATATTGGTGAATGAGGCCCAGTGTCTTGCTGGTACGTCCAGTTGAGACCAAGCTGGAGTTTCTGAGCAGATTCCTTCACGTTTTCGTCAAGGATCCTGATGTAATCCTCCTTTTTCATGAGTCCTTGGACCTTGACGAGGTTCCCTGTGCCACTGGAAGAGAAGCATCCCCACAGCATTATGCTTCCACCACCGTACATGACTGTGGGCACAGTGTTCTTTGGTTTGTATGCTTCTCCTTTCTTCCTCCAGACATATTGAGCATCCATATGGCCAAATAACTCCAACTTGGTCTCATCAGACCACAGGATGGTCGACCAAAAGCTGGGATCTTGATTCAAATGACCTTTAGCAAAGGCCAGACGAGCCTCCACATGTTTCTTCCTGAGCAGTGGTGTCTTCCGAGGCCTGCGTCCATGGAGACCTCCTCTGTGCAAGACTCGCTCAATGGTGGACCGTGAAACCTTTATCCCTGCCTGGTCAAGTGTTTCAATTAGGGCCTTGGTTGTGGTCTGGGGGTTGTTGTTGACCTCTCGGCAGATTTTCCTGGCAAGTTTGGGGGACACCTTACGCTTCCTGCCACGCCCGCTGAGGTTTTTAACAGTATGGAACCTCTTGTGCTTATTGATGATGCTCTGGACAGTTGCCACAGGGCCATCATACTGCTTTGAAATGGCCTTGTAACCCTTTCCTTCACTGTGGGCACGCACAAGACGTTGACGTAGGTCCTCACTGAGCTCCTTCTTCTTGACCATGATGACCAGAAATTGAGAATGACTATAACACTTCTGCTCTTTTTATACTCTGTCTTTTCAGTGTTTAACATTTGTTCAACAATGTAAACTGTATTTAACATTGTAAAACATCTTAAAATGACCACATGACAAAGATGAACACATTTGGTTACACTTTTGTTGAGACATTGTTAGGGGTATGAATAATTTTGAACATGGCATTTTTGAGAATCCATGAATAAAGTACCCCTGAAATGAAGAATTTCTTGAATTGAGTATTGTTGTCATTCTTTCACTCGTTGGTCACATATAACTCATAAACAAACTTGAAAAACTGCAGTCATTTCGTCACAAAAATAAAAAATCACAACAATTAGCAAGGGTATGAATGTATATGAAGACTGTATATATGTAAATTTATACATTCCTATAAGACTCCCTGATCTTAAATCATTAATAGACAGAATTTGCAAATAAATGATATTCTTTCAATTAAAACGTATAGATCCTAAGACAAAGATTAATAATAATTACCTGTTAGAATTTGGTTCCTGAGGGAATCAGGAATTGCTGCTGCAGGGGGCAGAAACCAAGAGCCCATTGTTGGAGCTGGAACTGCAGTTCCCAGAGTCCTGTGGGGTGTGACGTCGGCAGGGAGCGGGGCAGCTAGAGCGGTGTCAGAAGTTGAAGTCGATGGGCCAGTGTTGTTAATGTTATGAGCGGAGGAATTCGCGATTTCAAGGGAATGGATTCTGGAATTCATAACATTGAGTGCCGATTTCACTTCGAGAAGAGATGACAGGATGGCTGCTTCGTTAGAGGTGCCGGGTTGTGACTGCTTAGGTCTTTTAATGGGAATGTTGGCCGCGGGTCTTGGAGCGTCTGGTTGAGGAGCGGAGCGCCTCTTTGCCGCAGCTTTGCCTTTGGAAGGAGGATGAGCGGCACTTGAGTTGAACTCTTGGGCATGGCGGAGTTTTCTTGGCTTTGGAGGTAGTTGAAGAGTTCTTCGTGGTTGAGGCCGGATGGAACCGGGATGTTGCGGGCGTATAATGCCTCCAGGATGCGGTGCACTGGCCATCCGGCGAGTCGTTTGCGGATGGTGTGGGAGCTGCGGCGCAGACGAGGGGCATCCGATTCATTCCCGGAGTGAACCTCGGCAGACTGAGCCTGGGTTTCGGGAATGACCCCGACTTCTTCCTCCGAGGACGGTGACTCACTCCCCAGGTCGGAGATAGTGAGAGACATAGCGATCAGCAGAGCCAGAAGGTAAGGTAGCAATCGCATGAGAAATTATAGCAGTGTCTATGATTTTGAGAAAGCGCTGAAAGAGCGGGTGATGATGCTTGTGCAGAGCATCAGCAGCATTGACGAGCCAGAGGGAGAGAAGGGAAATTCATGCGTTTAAATAACCCGCTCAATAGAGAGGGTGCGTTTGTGAGATGGTCTGGAGAGAGAAGCATATCACGTGTGTATATGGCAGTGAAGCTCGAGTTGACTGCCTGAACTAGCTTGCAGGCATCGCTTCATTTAGTTTGTACTCTAAACCACCTTCTGTAAACCAACTGTATACTACTGTCTACACTGCACTATATTTCTTGTCCTGCCTATGCACCACCTTTGTATATCACATTGCACTTTTCTACTTTTTTGCACTTCTGGTTAGACGCAAACTGCATTTCATTGTCTTTGTGCTTATACTCTGCACAATGACAATAAAGCTGAATCTAATCTTATCTAATAAACTGATTAATAACTGATTAATAAGAACTGATTCAATCAATAACAATAACAAACATTCAACTGTTTCAATCAATAACAATAAACATTTCCAATAAAACAGAAGGCAAAACTGATCAGTAAAGACAAGATTAGTGGAATTCAAGTTATGCATTCATGTACGTGCCATAGTAATATATATCTAACTTATCTTTCATTTCCGCTACGAATGAGTCATCACGCCAAATTCTTTCCACAGTTAAATTTGATAGGGTATCGGTAACAAAGTCACACCATGCCAGTCCTGTGACTGCCAGTTGGCCCTGAACCTGCCAGTAGTACTTATGTGTACATTTCAGACTGGCGTGGCCTTCCTGCACCCTGAGGTGAGAAACCTGAGAAGGATCGTTTTTTGTGCTGCTCTTTCCCTCAACCAGGCCAAAAGGGGGCGACTCTATAGGGTCATACACCGGACCGTCTGGACTGGCCCCGAGATGTGGTGCGTCAGGGTGAATGATGAAACCTGCTGGTAACACATTACATTGCATTAATTCAGCATAGTTTGCCAGCACTTCACGCTCCACCAGCAGACCACGCTTCATCACAGCTGTTTGCATTGTGGAGCCTCTGATCATGTGAACAGCTGCAGACTCCTGCTCAGCACTACCTGCCCTACTACTGCAAGCATCCCGAAAACGACTGGCAGTCAGCCTTGGTCGCCGTAGTTGTGTCCACGCAGGACATTTTGACTGCTGCTGGGTTTCTCCTTCTATCTTGCTGGACAGCTCTGGTGACCCTTGAAGAGAATTGAGATGCATTAGCTAATGTAATGTCAGGAGGAAATGCAAGGTGCAATGCAAGGTGTGCTGCATCAGCGGAAGGGATGGAAATTCTGGAGCCATGTGGTGTATGATGAGGTCACTGGACTTCTTGGGTGGACAGTGATAGGACAGGGGGGATCCACGGGGGACAGACCCAAATTTAGATGTTGTCAGCTCCATCTCACAAAGCCCATCCAAAACAACAGCCATGAGAGGCTGGGGCTGTACCTGGCATCATTTTCTTCCAGATGCCATCATATTTGGATCTGGCAGTGGTCCTAGACAAAAGAGCAAAGAAATACACAAGATTATTGGCCACACAAAAGAAAAGTTAAGACATGAGTGCTTAACTACATTTACATGTATATTTTATTAATTCTATCTGTCAGTGCTAGTACTGGAGAGTGGAGTGTCTACATTATAAGTACAAGTCGAAGTGTGGTAGGATGAGAAAGTGGTAGAGGAGGGAAGAGATAGAGGTGGAGAGGAAGGAGGAAAAAGAGGGAAGAGCATGGTAAGTGTGCGTCATGGGTGTCAGGTTGTCAAAAAAAAGTGATAGGAGAGGAGGTATCCTTGGAAGAGATGCGTCGTCAAGACTTTTTTGAAGACAGAGAGGGACATCTCCTGCTCTGGTGGCACTTGGCAGATCATTCCACCAACGGGGGACCACAAATGGAAATGTCTTGAATTGATAATGATGGTAGTCATAACATTAAAAAAAAACTTAAACATAAAAAACACAACATTAAAAAAAACTTAATTTACTCTCACAAAGTAGCAATCAAACAGTTAACAAATTAAGCACCTGTGTATGCCTTGTACAGTGTGGACCTCAGACCATTCTTGCCCACTGTTTTGGGCATTTGCACCACCAGCACACTAACAGGTTTCGGATGGATTCCCTTAAAAATAAAAGACAAAAAGCAGTTACAGTCTGTAGTCACTTCTGGGGGTGTTTTTATAATTTATAGATACGCATCGGTTCTTAAAATCATAATGACATGTTTATCACAAACCCAGCTATGTTCTTGGTCTGTGCCATCTTTGCAAGCCACTTGTGCAGGCCAGAGGGGGTGGAACAGCCTGCATACACAGCTGTAAATGATGTGCGGTCTGGTACAGGATGGCAACTATATTTACAAATCCTTGTTTTTCTGATTTTAAAATAGTAGTTGAGACAACAATGAAGAAATGGAAAGAGAAATTTGCTGGGCAGACAAGATTTAATTGATTGCTTATTGCAAAGCTTTATTTCTGAGTCAGTTTAATTTGAAAACTTTGATGACATAAACAATTACTAGTTATCATTTTTACAGTGTAGTGCATGCTATGGTGAGCTTGAATAGCAGGTATAGTAGATGCATTAAAATACATACAAAAACAATAAAAGTAACTGTGTCTGAATCTATCAAGGCACTGCATAAAATAGGCTAGGAGCCGGGGGATGCCTACAACCTTGACTAATGCAGGGTTTCCCCCACTGGCGGCCCGCAGGCTTAAATTTCCCAACGCCAGGCTCAGCATCGTTTATTTATTTATTCAAAATAGGCTTATATACATCAGTAACAAAGTTGAAAGACAATGGCAACATCTTATGGTCAACACGTGAGCACAAAGCGGGACTGAGGTCAGGTGTCTTTTTCATCCCCTAACACCCCATACCCCACAGCTACTGTCACTACACGCAAACTGGGCTACGAGAGGTCACAAGGAAAAAGCCAAAGAATGACCAGGAATGCAGCGGTGTGGCGTTGGCTGAGCCACGGGTCGATGAGGCAACTAGCATGGATGTAGCATGGATGTTAACTTTTGTTCCGCGTTGTGCCACGATGGGAAACAGTGGATTTAATCAAAATTAGTTGGTGGACCCGAAATTCACCGGGTGGCTGTACCTGACCAATTATAGTAGGTTTTGTTTTGTTTGTTTTGTACTACATGAAAATATTAACAATATTAAGTGCGCTAATTTCACTGTTTTTCACAGAAGCTCCTTGCACTACTTATAGGCAAGATGTGCTAACGCTCATATTGGGTCTCTCCACCGTCGCAACAGCATCAATATGGCAGCAAGCAGAAGCAAATGTAAACAATGCCATATTGTTTCAAATGTAAATATATGTCATTGATCATAATGAAATATCTATTACGAAATATCCAGTAGTTAGCTTGCACTCTTTTTATGATGTGGGCTTGTCAATAGCTGCAGCATTTGAGCATTAATATGGAGCATGAAGCCATAATTGGTGGTTTTAAATGTCTTTACTTGCTCATAAAGCACGAAATTGCATACAAATTCACTTTTAACATTGATTTAATGCAAGGCAGTTTGGAACCACTCTAAATTCTACTACGTCATGAATCTGTTACCGATAGGGCACTGCCATTAGTCAGTTGCTGGCCTGTGCCAGGCCCCTGTCACAAAAAAAAAAAAACGCCGCTGGTGGGCCGCACTTCAAACCTACCACCAGGCTCAGCAAGTTTTCTGGGGGAAACCCTGCTAATGTGTAGCCACGGGTTAGAAAGCAAAAAAATTATAAAAATATCAGCTTAAAATGAAACTCTTAAAAAGCAACCGAGGCTTTATTTGGGACTGAATATGGGTCAAACCTTCGTGTAAAAGCATAATAAGGACCTAACAGGAAGACTTGAGGAGCGGGCCACCATTACTCTCCTGCCTGTTAGGTCATATGCGGCGATCAACACTTTTTGTCTGCTATGACGGCGGCGTGCTGGAGATGCTACTGCTAACGTGAGCTGTCCAAAAACCTTCTTTGTTAGTAAACTCTGTGTACACATCTGTGTACAAATGTTCTCAGTGCTCGTGTTTGTGTACCCTGGTGATACTTCAAGCAAAGTTTCATGTTGTGTAGGGCCTTCTTATTGTTTTAAAAATAACATTTTGATGCTAGCGTAAGAGTGCCCCTGCACTCCATTTACAATGAGCTTGCCCAAAAATGAAATCACGGTAAAT
Source organism: Sparus aurata (assembly GCF_900880675.1). Classification (NCBI taxonomy): domain Eukaryota; kingdom Metazoa; phylum Chordata; class Actinopteri; order Spariformes; family Sparidae; genus Sparus; species Sparus aurata. The sequence goes on from NC_044194.1 coordinate 35,032,748, forward strand.
CTTTAAAGTGCCTCTTTCCTCGTAATTATGTTTTTACACGAAGGTTTGACTCATATTCAATCACAAATAAAGCCTTGGTTGCTTTTTGGTGACAGTTTCACTTTAAATCCCTGAGGAGATATGTTAGCATTACTGATTTTTGCATCCACAAGCACGCAGTTACCTATAGTTCTCTCAAACAATGTAACAAATATGTGAGGATTGAAAAATCTGCCACAGCTAATTAACAGCAATCTCCATACTGCCTTCAAGCTGGGCGTTATCATATTTCTCAGACTGTATGTTTCACTTAAAGGCTTATGCAAGTACAAGCAGTAACTTAATGTTAAACATCTTCAGAATAGATGTTAATTGCCATTGTTTCAGAAACAACGAAACACATTTAGCAGCTCTTATTTTGACAAATGAATATCAGTATAAACACGTATTAAAAAAGATACAAATCCTAGCATATATATAGACAACACTTATACAGTTAGTTTAGTTAAGTTTATGTAACTAAGTTCACAGAAGAGCTGTTAAAGTTAATTATCAGCCAAAACAGTGGTGTTAACATGGCGTTACACTGCATACATCCGCCTCCTGTGGAGTCAACCAGCCTAAGTACAGACAGTGCCCAATCATTGTGGTCAAACAGAATATATTCTGTCATCAAGATTTTACCATCATCATCGGGCTTTAAGAAAGAACTCTGTTGCTTTTTGTTTTTGTGTCATAGATGTGACAAGAATCCTGCTGCAGTTTGATATGACGATTTCAGTGCCTTTATTTTTGTTGTTCTTAACTCTGAATTTTGAGGAAATGTCTCTTCAAAATTCCTATGCTTCAACTCATAATGCCATTTCAAATTGGAAATCTTCATCACAGCTATGGTCTCCTGGCATATTAAGCACATGGGTCTTGTGCTGGTTGGAGGGAGAATGAATGCACATTTTTCAGTCCATTCTTCTTTGAATTGCCGATTTTCACTGTCCAATTTTCTTTTAGCAGTGAACTTGGAACACGCCATTTTCGTGCAATCTAGGCTCCTACGGCAAAATGTTAATAGCGACCTGCTCCAAAAACGAAAGTGAAAGTGAAAAATTGCGCTCGCAGCAGTAACACATTGTCTGTGTGTCGTTGGCATGGAGACAAGTCCCGGTATACATGTGCTGACCCAACCAAAACACATGGTGAAGGAATAATAGTTTGGCCGGCCCGAGGGCCACCTATTGAGAAACACTGGTCTACAGTTATCAAGTTCAGCCCCCCTCTTTTACTGCCATGGCTTCACTGCGGTAGCGCAGCATCAACCAGGTCATATGATCGGAGAAAGATGTGGTTGGGGGATTGCCTACAGCTGATAGTAATGCTGGTCTGCTCCCACATACTGACTTTTTCTTCTCTCTCTTTTTAATATTCACATCTGATTAAGCTCATGATTATAGACATGGCCAGAACAAGCTTTTCCATTTTATCATGATGCTATAGTAATGCTTGTGCTAAAGAAACAAAACAAAAAACAAAACAAAAATCCTGTATGGCCATAGGGCATATGACACTGGTGACTTTAAGCTCTTGTTTCCATTTTGAAGTGAATTTCATATTTGTCTTACATTTCGTCCTCTCTTGTATTCTCTCCTTCAGAAACCTGTCCAAGAACCCTCATTTGACCAGGTTGTCATGGCAGATCTTTCAACATTTGCAGCTCTTCGAACTGTAAGTTGTGTTTTGTCTTTTAGCTACAGCTGATAGATCATGTCTGCATTGTTCCCTGTTTAATGTTGGCAGCACAATCATCATACTAAAAAGGTCCTATATGTCGCTAGGATTGGTCCTTTTTCACATTCCATAGATTAGTCAGGCAACCAAAGTATGTCTGTTTTCTATGAAAGAGCTAACCAACCATTAAATGCTTCAAGTGAAATACAGATTAAAGGGCCTATTTATAAGAAAAGTTGATTTTTGAGTCTCATTTTCAACTTGTTAGATAATTATGCTTTGGGATTGTAGGTCAGGTCGGCCAAGTTGGACCCAAAGCATCATCATTTGAAGGTCCCATATTATGAAAAACACGTTTTCTCTGGTCTCTATCTACATATATAAACGGGTCCCCCCTGAGCCTGCCAACTCCCAGAGTGCAGAAAACAAGCGATTCCTGCATGGTTCAGATTCAGCTCCTGTCATTATGTAACGAAAGGAGTCATTAACATAGCCTCCTCAGCGCGGTGATAGCAGATATCCGAGAGGGGGGCGTTCATCCCCGAGGTGAAGTTTGGTGTATCCAGCGGTAAGCTAGCAGTGTTTTGAAATGTCATCGCTCAGAGCTAGACATGCAAATTGCTCTGTTGTTGGTTGTATAAATCAATATAAGTGCCTATATTCTGTCCCAGCTACAGAAGAACAGAGGAGACCGTGGTTGCTTTTCATTTTAAATGACAACGTGCCGGCTGCTCTCAAACAGCCTGCTCTCAGTAGAGCGACTTTTAGACAGCTGAAATTCAGGACCACAGATGGGTTTGGGGCAATGCATATTGAATACAGTGTTGTTGGACCTCTATGAGTATAATATGGGAACTTTAACAAGGTGGGGATAAGACTCAAAATCAGCCTTTCTTACAAGTAGGACCATTAACCATGCCTTTGTTCAATGAAAGATTTTCCAGTGTCTGTAAAACTATATGTATGCTGACAAAGTGACTGCATATATTCTGTATATGGTAAACCACCCTTGTGATGACTGTAAGACATAGCATAGAAAGGTAAAAAGCTTCTGCAACATGAAATCAGTAGTCATCAATCACTCATATATGAGCACAGAGTTAGAAGAGCAGTTTATAAGGTTTTTTTCAGGGATCTGGATTTCTATAATTCACCAGTTTTTATAGATCGCTGATCTGAATCTATAGTCATCTATAGTTATAATGGTTCAATATAGGTTCTCAAGCTACACTGCAACCTGTTTACACACACCTTTAGATGCACCATTAGACAAGAGATTAGTGCTCTCAAAATTATTGATCATTGTAAAAAACTTGGTTCTGAATATTTGAAACTTTTTCAGTACTCATTTTCCACTGTACTGATACACCACTACCGGCAAAGCTTTTTTGCTCTCCTCTCTGAGGGCAAGTTGACACAAGCCACCATTGGAGTGCTCACATTCCTCAAGGAATTCATTTAGATGCTTTTGGGCTTATCTGACAGTACACAAGCTGCGTCACATATCCTTTAATAGAATTTAGAAATGATGTGACTCCAATATTGAGAATTTCTTTCCCATAGTAACAATCATGGTATTGGGTATTCATATTTATCACGTTTTTTTTATATCAAAGTTAGAATTTTCAATATGACAACACTACAAGAAAGCCTTGGCCCTTAGGGGCCTATAATAATTGGCCATTTTTGATTACTTTTGATTGTACATGTGCGATTGAACAGTTTTTTATTTTGACACATTGTATTAACACAATGGACCTAAAATCACAAAAAACATAAAATCCGAGTATGAAAAACTAAGATTTTTTTACTGTGAAAACCATAAATATGTTTAACGAGCAAATCTTATTACTGTGAATGCAAATACAAATTGTTGTTTGCTAAAATTGTGCATACGTTTTTGAGATTTACAAAGTTATATGTAACTATTTTGTGATTGGTTGGTATGGTGCCTTTTTCCACCAATAGGAACGTGTTTTTTTTGCTTGCGGACACTTTTGTGAGAAAAGCCTGTTTCTATTGTCTCTTCCTGCACCAAATGCGCAGCAAACGTGACGGCAATGTTGGCGAAAAAGCATGCCGGACATTATTTATCGTGACTCCAATTTTAATTGGCCTATCAACACAATTTTAAAATGGAATATCGTTTGAAGGCCGCACCAACATGTGAAGTCGGAACCGAGACTAACTGAGGCTCCGGCTCGCTGCTACATCATCTTAAATCAGTTAAGTGATTTGATAACGTCGGTGTGATCGTTACTCCTAAGGGTTAAGGGCCCACTGTAGCCAGTGTTGGGTAACGCGTTACACCCAACGCGTTACAAAGTAACGCGTTGGGTGTAATAATTTTTTTTTTTTTTAATCAGTTAAGTGATTTGATAACGTCGGTGTGATCGTTACTCCTAAGGGTTAAGGGCCCACTGTAGCCAGTGTTGGGTGTAACGCGTTACAAAGTAACCCAACAAAGTACAAAGTAACGCGTTACTGTAATCATTATTTTTTCAGTAACAAGTAGTGTAAGACATTACTGTTCTGAATGTAGTAATCACATTACAGTTCGCCAAGCTCGTTCCTTATGTTACATTACTAGTCGCACGCATCACACACAACGGGCTGGGGGGAGGGGGGGCCAGGGGCCGTCATTAATGGAACAGTGATTGGTTGGGGTTTGGCCTGAGGTGTCTTTCACCATCACCAATTGGTTAGTCGCCACCCACAAGGGGAGATGGGATAACAATGGCAGCGTCAATGCCTTTTTTGAGTAACGAGCCCCAACACTGGCTGTGGCAACGTGGCTGCTATTGTTTGCACCTTGTGAGCGTGTGTGTGTGTGCATGTGTGTATCTGTGTGTGTTTGATCAAAGCAAAATGTGGTTCTGGAGATACCTACTGTAGCGGGAAATACCACAGAGGCTGTTTCAAGTGCTTTGTCATGTATTTATACCTGGAGGCAACCAGAGACTACAGCTCCAGAGGGATGATGTAATCTTCTGTAAACTTGTCAATTTTGCTGGCAGGGGCGTCAATCTGGGGGGCAAAGTGGGACTGATTACCCAGGGCTCCAATGCAGGAGGGGGCCCTCGAAAGGCCTGAAATTAAAATGTTGTGTTCTTTTTTTTATTTTTTATTTCTAAGTAATTAGTGTCATAACTAACTTGAAATTGGCAGAATAAATTGGATGAGACTTTACTCTGTATAAAAAAAAATAGTGGAGGCTGTCAGGCTGCAAATATGGTTTGACCCTGAAAAAATTCTAACAAAAGTTTTTTCAGAGGTTTACAGTAGTATCAGATGTACTTAAAAACATACTAAAAGTTTACCAAAGTTTGACTCCAAGAAAGGCCCTATTTTCAAAATGGCGGCCGTCAGGTCCTTAAAATGACCATTACTCCTTTGTATTCCTCCTAGACCAGGAACACTGGTGCCTGATACATGTTTTGGCCATGTAATATTCTAATTAGCATATTTGCATGATAGATAAGTGATTATATATTATAAGTACAATTATATATTAAAGCAATTGGTTACAAGTATATTCATTTGAAAAATAAGAACAATTTCGAGAATAGATTTTTTCTTTATTCCAGTTAATTTTATCTTAAAATTTACAAACTGCTTTTACCATGCAATGATTCTTTCAGATCATTCTGCATTGAGTTTTGAAGCTATTGTCAAATCCCAAACCCTGGAGATTTAATATTATGTTACTCTGAAAAGAGGATTTTACAATTTATATGAAGGCTAATTTAGAAACTTTTTCTGAGGTGCACCAAAACAGTGCAACATTCCCATTAATAATATGGGACACACTGAAGGCTTATGTTAGAGGATGTGTAATTGCCTTTTCCTCATCTTTAAAAAAGAAAACAACAAATGAGTTGAAATGCTTTGAACAAGATATAGTTAATTACGAGAGGCAATTGTCCTCTCCATTGTGCCTCTTATAGGCCAATTTCAGTTATTATTGTAGATTACAAAACCATTGCTAAGGTTCTAGCTCTACAGCTTATAAGGTTTTTACCTAGTATTATTCATCTAGATCAAACTGGGTTTGTTCGTGGTTGAACCTCTACTGACAAATTACACAGGTATTTTGATATTCTTTACCATACAAATGAATTAAATTCTCAAAATGTTATTCTCTCTGTTGATGCTGAAAAAGCATTTGTCAGAGTTGAATGGAAATATCTTATGTCTGTCCTTGGAAGGTTTAATTTTGGTCCTAAGTTTTGGCACTGGACATTAAGGGCCAATCCCAATGTTCACCCTACTCACTACCACTAGCCCTCACTCACTACCACTAGCCCTCACCCACTACCACTTCACCCTGGAAATGAAGCAACAAGGGGTAGAGCTTTGTAATCTTCCCTAGGAATTGGGACACCACTTGCTACGTCACGGCATAGTTTACGTTCAGGCACGTAAGCGACTACGTAGTTACGTTTGCACATACGTCCCACCGTAACAACAAACCCGGCAGCAATGGAGTTAACAGTTGCGATCGGTTTTTATATTATTCATCATGCTTCGGTTGATGCATAAACAAAGAACTACACGGAGAAGAAGCCGCCATCAACGACTTTTGTCTCTTGTGAATTTTTTGGAGGTATGTAACGTTAATGTTTTCACATTCGCAAGCTTTTCGGCAGTATTTTAGCCTAACGTTAGCTAGCGTAGCTAGCTGGCTAACGTTACAAACTAACGTGTAATATGTTATATAACTTATGCAGAATCTAACTACACCTGAAAATGTATTAAACCTCGGAGATCCTGGATTTGTTATCTAACATCAAACCTTTTGAAAAGGCACATCGTAGGAGTAATCAGTCACAATGTCAACGTTGGCTTGCTAATGTGCACATGTGCATGTATTATGAAATTGGTGTATTTGGACCCATGGCCTTTTATTTTGTAACAAATTCCAGTTCAATAAAACCCATTAACTTATTTGTTTTCCAGAGTGGCCGTCCTGTGGCCTACTGCAGGCTGAACTACAACATCCCTGTCTTGCGTTTGTGGTTCAACGCTTCAAGGCTGAACTGAGGCAAGATTTCCGCCTGAGTAGGAGAGCAATGCAGGATCTGCAGAGGCTTCTACAGAGGGACGTGGAAGATCATGGCTGGGGCAGTCAACTGGAGGTCCTGATCTACATGTATTGGCTTGCTCATGGACTTTCCTGCCGCGTTGTGTCTTCTGTCTTCAGTGTGCCCAGATCTACTGTCCATCGGATTATCAACAAAATGGCACGACACATAGGGAACAACCTGAAGAAAGTGATCCACTTCCCAAGTGTAGAAGATCTGGATGCAGTTGGACAAGGCTTTGGCTTGCTTGCAGGACACCCTGTCTTCAACAACGCTGTGGGTGCAATCGATGGCTGCCACGTTCGGATAAAACCACCCCAACTTCACAGACTGGACTTCCTGAACTACAAAGGCTTCTACTCGATCAACATGCAGGCCATTTGTGACTCTGAAGGACGGTTCCTGGACATTTTTGTGGGCTACCCAAGGTCAGTCCATGATACTCACATTTTGAAGAATTGTCCATTTTACCTGGCTGGACAGTATCCTCCCCCAGGATACTTCCTGCTTGGTGATGGTGGCTATCCGTGTTTGGACAGTCCAATCGGTCTCATAACACCATACAAGGAGCCTGTCATCGGTGCAGTGCAGGGACGTTTCAACTTTCGTCAATCCAGAGCACGCTCAATTATTGAAAGATCATTTGGAATGATGAAAACAAGATGGCGGTCTACACTGTTCAAGGCCTTGGAGGTTAGGCCAACCTTTGCACCACTCGTGATCGCAACATGTGCTTTTCTGCACAATGTGTGCCTGGACAATGGCGACATGCTGGAGCCAGACGCAGATGTTGCGCAGGACATCCTTGACCCACACGCTCCACGTGAGGGCCTTGCCCAAGACGAGAGGTCTGGGAGTGCCACAAGAGACAGACTTGCTGCCCTGCTCACCCAGGAAGCCCATTAGGCATGAAGAGTTGACACATATCTGTAAAAAGTTTTGTACTTGGTTGTAGTATGTGGTTTCATTCACTTTGAAATACTTTTTAAAATGTCTTTAATAAAACTTGTTACACAACAGTTTTTCTCTCCTTGAGTTTCTCAAAGTAAGGTAATGTCACAAATTATAAACTGTACAATGAGATCAGTAGTAAAATGAGGACAGTGAGAAAATCTGCAGTAAAAAAGGCTGTTTATTTTGAATCTAATGCAATTGTATTCAGAATACAACAATATGGCTTAAAACACAATTTGTGTGCATTCTTTTAAAAATAAATTAAATGTAAACATTGCACACAAAACAAGAACAGTAAAGTGCTTTTTCCTATCAAATTACAAAGTCCACATAGTGGTTTTTGTTGTTATTGTGCAGTCCACAGTATTGCACAGTAATTACATGGAACTGTATTCCCTGAAATACGATACTTCAAATATAACAAAGAACTTACAAATATGTGCACATAGAAATAAATGATCAAAAATATGTACTTGCACATATGAGCAGAAATAACTTAGAACAAACAATGTTTAAAAAAACAAAAAACAGCCTGCATATTAAACAAAAAACTGTAGGCATGAAGCCTGTGCTTGGCCAGTGTTTCCCATGAATTACTTAGACTGTGGCGGCCCGCCATCGTCTAATTTGTCCCGCCACAGTCTCAGAGTGAGTGAAAAAATTCAGACTCTTCCTTTAGGTAGTCCAGCACAGGGTTTCTTCTCTTCTTTTTGGGAGATGGGGATGGAAGCGGACCCGATGCCCGCTTTGAAGAAGCTCCACTTGGTGGTGGGTCGGAGGCACTTCCAGCTGATGCTGCAGTGTTTGAGGCATTTGAAGTGGCAGGGCTTGGGGCTGTTGATGTGCTGGCCTCTTCTAAAGTGTTCTGAGATAGATAGACAGATAGATAAGATGGATACACATGTTGATTACACACATGACTAGTCCATCATACACACCCACATCACCATCATCATACCAGGATCATCTAAATTTATCACTGTATAGATATAAATTACCTCTGTGCTTTCTTCCTGAGTTCCGGTAAAGGACACTGGTGACAATGGAGGGTCGATTATGCTCTGAAAAGAAAATGACAGTTCAGGTACAGATCAGGACCTCTAGGTCCACTGACTGGGGGCAGAGTAACACCTAAGGCTTCTGTCGGTCACTGTCTGTCTGTCCCTCACTGTCAAAGTTCCCAGCTGCTGCCTAGCCACTGGTCAGTGTTCAGGGATTAAAGGGGCGAAAGACCTATGACCGGTGGTTCCCTGCTGATTACCCAGTCTGGCCTACAAAGGTGTTGAACACCTGAACACCTTTGTCGACCAGACTGGGCAATCAGCAGGGAACCACCGGTCATAGCACAAGCTAACTATAGGAAGAAGGACTGGGGAATGAGATTTGAGGAGACCATGAGGATTTGCGTGGGATCTTCATAAGATGCCACCAAAACTGGAGGCTGAACTAAAGGTCTGGCCCCCAAAACTGCATGCATGTCTTCATAGAAGATCCACGTGGCTGTTGTGACTTCCACACTGTCAGTCCCTGTCCCAATATCTTTTTTTAAGGTTTTCCCATTTTTTGGAAACCTGTGCCGTGGTCACCTTGCCCTCCAGGTCCAGTTCTTTGATGAGTTTCCTGTAACAGAAAACAGTGATGAATAGTAGTTATGTTAACTATGGTTAAGGATCCCATCACAGATATTGGGCAAGTAGATAGCTAACGTTAGATCACTCACCCCCACAGTGTTTTAGCAGCATACTTCTTTTTCGTAGAGTTGTCCTCGTTGTTAGTCCGAAACCTTATCAGGTATCGGACCTGATCCGGAGTCCCTGGAATGAAATGTGTGATTACTGGACGGCATAACGCCCTTTGCTTGCTACCATAGGGCTGCGCTAACGTTAACGTTAACGACTGGGACTTTGGGAGCAGCCGGGGGGGCTTCTGCTAGCTAACGTTAGCTAGCTAACGTTCGTAGCGGTCGGTACGAAGTAACATAGATAACCTTACTTGCTGCTTATTATCATCCTAATGTGAAATAGCCGACAAATTTGCAGGTCATATGAGGGCTTACGAGTAACATTAACAGGACATGGCAATGTTACCTAGCTGACTCTCATCGTAAACAGCAATTGTTGTGGTCACATATTGCATTATCTTACGTTAAACTGTTCAAACATACAGACACTGTTATTACAACCCTTTTTTTTTTTTTAATTCAATGCGAAATTATACGTACATTTGTGATTTTTCTTCTCCGAGTCCTCTCGCTCTCCAGGGGTGGCCATTGTTGTTTGGTTCAGTATGCAAATGATGATTCTGGAAAATTTTCTCTGGCCCTCCCTGGGCGAGTCAGCATCTGAAATCCCTCGCTCTGAAGAGCTAGATTCATACCCCCTACCCCTCGTTATGCCCACTACCCCTATATGCAAAGAGTTACTGGGACACCACTACCCTCACGGGAACGCACAAAATTTAGGGATAGGGCTAAAAAGTAGGGCGAGGGGGTGTATTGGGACTGGCCCTAAGTCTTTATAGTTCTCCTATGGCCATTGTAATGACAAACACCAACTATTCTAAACCATTTCTGCTCTCTCGGTTGTCTGTTGTCCCCTGCATTGTTTGCCATTGGTCTTGAGCCGTTAGCAGCAATGATCAGATCTCATGATCATATTAAAGGAATTATGACTGGGAGGGAGGAAGATGTCATATCTCTGTATGCTGATGATATTTTATTATATCTCCATGACCCCTTAAATTCTATGCCATTTATGTTATATCTATTTGAAAAAATTGGGAAGTTATCAGGCTACAAGGTTAATTGGGATAAAATAGAGATAATGCCAATTTTGAATTTCGAACCATACTTTATTGAGGAACCATCTTAATTGGAAATGGTCTACTAAAAGTATTAAGTATTTGGGTATGTTTATTCCAAGAAAACCGGAAGACACCTTTAATTTGAATTGTCTTCCATTAGTTAATAAAATATCAGAGGAACTAAAGAGAATCCGTCATCTCCACTTTCTCTGATTGGTAGAGTTAACATAGTTAAAATATCTGTGTTGCCTAAGTTTTTATATTTATTTCAGAATCTTCAGAATATTTCATGTTCATGGAAAAGAATAGAATCCTTTGATATGTATCCATACAGTTTGGAACATTTACTATACATTGAGCTAAAAGTAATGGATAAAATTACCAAAAATCCTGTTATTTTAAACAGCCTCAGCATTTGGAAATTGTCTCATAAAATGTTAGGCTATAAGATTTTCCTTTCGCCTTTTTCTCCAATTTGGAAGAACCCAAGTATTACATGCTGTATGGATGACCCTTTAAATAATGGTATAATAAAGGTATCCGAGAATTTTGTCATCTGTTTGATAATGGGACATTTCTTTCATTTGCTCAGCTGAAACAGAGATATGGATTACCTCCTTCCCATTTATTTAGATTTTTTCAAATAAGACATGCATTGGAAATTGAAAATGGTTCTCTTCAAGTACCAGGCTTTTAATTGATTTTTAAATCCTTTTAATCCCTTTTATGCTGTGCTAATCAGAGCACTTGTATTTATTTATTTATTTATTTGTTTTCCTTTTTTACTGTTTTAATCTCTCACGTTTTAGCCTTTATGCTTTTATGTTTTCGTCTCTCGTGTTTTTAGCCTTTATGCTTTTATGTTTTAGTCCCTCGTGTTTTTAGCCTCTATGCTTTTATGTTTTAGTCCCTCATGTTTTTAGCTTCTATGCTTTTTGTCTTATTTTACTGTTTTAGTCTGTCAGTTTTTAATCTCCAGTGTTTCCTCATGGGGGCCTGCCAGACTGGGAGTTGTCTCTGGTCTGGCCGCGGGGGGGTGCTGTCCCGTGGACAGTTCCGGCCCGAGTGACTAGAGGGCTCTGCACCTTGGTGTGGGGCCTCTTGTCTGCCCGGGTTGGAGTGGTCTCTGTGACGGTGCTCCCTGTGGCCTTGGACCGGGATCTCTCCCAGTGTGGTTGGCCCCCCCAAATAGGGCTGAACGATATATCGTTATCGTATCTATATCTAGATATGAACATTCAAGATATTCATATCAAAAAAGCAACGATATAAACGATATAGATTACCCCGCTCGCCCTGCACGTACAGCTCTGGCAGTCACAACAAACATCCTTTTTACGATTGCTCTTGAATGCACCGCTAAGGCCAGCCAATCACGAACCTTATTTCATGCTTGCTGTGGATCGACAGCTGAAGCCAACCAATGACAAACATACGAGGGCGGGAGTGAGGGAAATGGAGACTGAGACGCACACACAACATGGCGACTTTCTAGCTAGTTTAGCGACTTTTCAGACCCTCTTAGTGACTTTATTTCTAAAAAGCGACTAGCAACAAATTTAGCGACTTATTAAGATCATCAGGGGAAAGACGAGAAATATATTATATTGTAATTCTCATGCTGCTGAGAGTCATAGCAGTCTGCGGCTCCCCTGCAGCAGCGCCGGCTCTCTGTCCTCTCACCCGGCAGCAGGCGGCAGGTGTAAGTGGGGGGGCTGGCTGGGGCAGCAGGAGCGGACGCTGCAGCCGCTCGCTCTGTGGATTTGAGACCGTATAGCTGCCGTCTACTCTGTTTTGATCCGTTAATTCTCTGACTTCTTAGTCTTTCTAAATTCCACTGGTACTTTACCAGCGATAACCTGAAGCTGCTGAGTCTCGATCTTCACTCTCACTCTTTCTCTCCAGATTAGGATGTCATCGTTCATCTTGCAAAAATGCACATAGTTCGTTTGAAATTCTCCCTCCATTCACTGTTGTTACTTCAAATATATTTGTCTCTGTAGTGAGTTTGTGATCATTTAGTTAAGATTTCTCTATCAACCATTTGTATACGGCTTAAAATAATCTCTTTATTTTTCTGAAAAATGCTTGGTTTTCACCGAACCCGTAGTCATATGGTATCGTATCGATATCGAGATATCTGGCATGAATATCGAGATATGAAATTTTGTCCATATCGTTCAGCCCTACCCCCAAAGGTAGCTTCCTTCACGCAACACGTCTCGCTGCCAGCCATGTCTTTTTATTGACAGCTACCGTATGTGTGGGTGTGAGTGTGTGTGTCTGCGTGCGTATGTGTGAGTGTGTGTATGAGTTTGTATGTCTCTGCACATGTCTGTGGGGATGGGAGGGTTGGGTTCTTTTAATTTTCTTCTCTTGATTTTATTTTGCTGTTTCTCTTTTTCTGCTGTTGTTTTTATAAATTTCTGTGAGGCACTTTGAGATACTTTTTTGTATGAAAAGCACCATATAAATAAGGATGGATTTGATTTGATTTGAAGAAACCACACCATCAGAAATCTATATTAAACATTAAAAAGCAGAACAAGTAGAAAGTTATTTCTAAATTATATCATGTCTTTATTGATTGTTCTGAATACTGATAATGTAAGACAAAAGTGGGAACAAGATCTTCATATGGAAATTCAGAAAGAGGATTGGTATCACGCTAGTAGGCAAGTTCATAAATGATCTTACAATTTAAGGCATAAACTAGCTTTATTTAGATGATACATATGATTTAATACACTCCAGAGAAACTACATAAAATGAACAGTGAGATGTCATTTCTCTGCTGGCGTTGTAAGAAACAAAAAGGAACATTTTGTCACATGTTTTGATCATGTGACTCACTCTCCTTTTTTTTGGAATTCTGTTATCCAGTTGATATCTCAATGTTTACATGTATCCATTCCATTGTCACCTCGTTTATGTCTTTTGGGAATAACTAGTATGTTTGACAAGTGGAATAAACTTCTAAGTAGGAATATAGATCTTGCTATGTTGGCAGCCAGGAAATCTATAACTTTAAAATAGAAAGAATCCGAACCCCCAGTAATAGTGCACTGGTGGAATGAACTTTCAAGCTACCTCACACTGGACAGTATATATTACAGGAGTAAAGGCAGATCCTCAGACTTTTTAAAAATCTGGCAATCTCATGTATAATTTGCCTTTATGAGTGTTCTGGGTCAATAAGGCATAGTAAAAAATGGTATGATCCGGATGTAATAATTTATGTTGTTGTTTTATTGTGGTAGTTTTTTGTTTACTGTGAGTGGGTTATGTTTGGATATTATTTTGGTTCTTTGAATGTTGTATATAAAATCTATAACAAAAAAGAAAAAAAAAAATCTATTTTTCTTTGACACTAAGCATTTGTGCTGTAATTTCAATGAGGCAAGCAATATCAAATGTCAGTATTCTTCTACCATCTTCTGAATGGCTGGAAATTGTGAATTTAGTTTTAATGGCTTTAGTATAATGCCACCTTCAGACTCAAAAACATCTAATGAGGATGCATTACATATGTATTACCTTATTCAAATTGAAATGAGTGACCATTTCAGAGGGTTCACACACAGGCCTCTGTTTGGGTTAATTCAGAGTTGTTTATGATCAAAGTTATACAACTCCAATTTAATTTACTTTTGGGTGCAATAACTTTCACATTGAATGTCAAGTCTGTGTTTTAGCAAAAAAAGCGTATGTGTCCAAAAACTATGAAAGCAAATTTGTACCATAATTCAAATTAAAATGCATTTACAGAAATGCTTTTTCATTTTCAGAATGTAGCTGCATTTTTTGACTCATGAATAAAATTAGTAATAAATCATCCAAATTGCATTTTCATTTTCTTCGTCAAGACTGCTTATTATGTAACTTAATTCAAATGATAAGGAAAAGGACATTTAAGATTTAATATTCAAAAGATGGCCCAGCAAATAGGTACCAAAATTCAATTTGAAATGTTAAATTTGAAAATTTAAATGCATTAGCCGAAATGCTTTCTCATTTCAAAGTCAGAGCTGCATTTTTGACTCATAAATAAAATTAGTAATAAATCATCCAGATTGCATTTTCATTTTCTTCTTCAAAACTGCTAATTTTGTTACACAAAGACAGACAAAACTGCTTTTTCGTTTTGAAGCCCTCCCCCCGCAAAAAAAGGTCCAAAATTCAATTTGAATTCGCAATGCCAAGCGGCGCAGGAGAGTGACGTCAGCGGCCTCTCTTCTTCAGTGTTGCCAACATGGCGACTGTCTCGCTAGACTTAGCGACTTTTCAGACCCTCTAAGCAACATTATTTCGAAAAAGCGACTAGCGACAAATTTAGCGACTTATTCAGATCATCGGGGGAAAGGCGAGAAATAGATTATATTGTAATTCACATGCTGCTTAGAGTCATCGCAGTCCACGGCTCCTCTGCAGCAGCGCCGGGGTCTCTCCTGTCCCCTCCCACGCGGCTGCGCAGGCGACAGGCCGGTGTGTGGGGGCTGGCTGGGGCAGGCAGGAGCGTGGATCTGATGTCGGATAGCTGCCGTTTACTCTGTTTTGATCTGTTAATGTTAGGTGTCTTTAGCAAAGGTGAGACCCAGAAGCGGACAGGAGGCTGTAGCTGGATGCATGGAGTGTTTATTGTAACACGGACAAAGTCAGATCAGGAGGGGGTGTTCACGGGGAAGCCACGCTCCGGGGCGCTGGAGAGCTGGCAGTCCTGTCGGCACTCGGAGGAGCGCCGGGCGGGTGGAGCTGGAGCGGATTGAGTGGATTGAGCAGTGCTGCTCAGTTTGTCTTTGAAAAAAAAAAAAAAAAAGCAGAGGAGAAGACAATAGGCTACCTATGTATTTTTGATTCAATGAAAACAACATGAAATTGATTGTGTATCCATCTCTTATAGCCATAGACGGATTATCATGACCACGGGCCTACACACGCAAACTGTGCGCACGCAAAGGCTGTTACATTATTACATTGAATGTAATACTGTCCGCAAACGTAATAAACCTCAAACACCTACTAATACTACTGACCGTGCGTGCAAAATCCAGCTGCTGACCCTCCGCTCCACTGTCACACAACGGATCCCCCGTCCGCGCTCCCTCTCTCTCTCATAATTGTTTGCCCGAAAAATAATTTCCATGAAGAAAACATCGCCTGACATTTAAATTTAAATTCCCATTGACAATACAAATCTCAAGAAATCTGGATGTATTGCTCATTTTATAAACACAACACTTATCAGTCTATAGGCAAGAATCTAAAGGTTTATTAATTCAATTCATTTCAAATTCGCTTTATTGGCATGAATGCCACAACAACAATATTGCTCCAAGCACCAAGAACCACGAAAAGAATACCTAGCACAGTACCATTATACTTGCTGTGTGTGTGTTTATGTGAAATAATAATAATAATAATAATAATAACTTTGAACATTATCACAATTAAGTTATCAATGTGCGATGTAAAGAAAATGCAAACATTACAGACTTCTAACCATTTTTCTAAAAGTGTCTGTATTTGAATTGAGAATAGTTTTTATATAAATTACAGAAAAGGAAAAGAAAATGTGATTTGTTTTCCCTATTTCAGCCATAAGCGGTCATATTGACCGCACATCATTTCGCGGGATTTCATACATTGTCCCTCTTGTCTCTAACTTTGTTAGCGGTCTCCAGCTGTGCGACTGTAACACAACTTTATATGAAGAAGGACTAACACTAATAGCTTAATTGATTCTTATTTCTTCCACTTACAGAACTGTTTACGACTCGAAACAATGTTATTATATATGACGTTTCTAAACCAAATGTCGCGGCTTCAAATGCATCAAATTCCCACATCCAGTTACGCAGGCAGCTGTCCAGGGTGCTGAACCAGGTGACAGACAAAGCTGCACTCTGCGTTCTGATGTTTGCTGGGCAGATCTGTCCCCCTTGCTTTCTCATCCACTCTGTTGTGGGAGATCTCCCACAGAGCAAAAGAAATACACATTTTTTCTCTCTCGGCTGAACTCTGGCCTGAGCCCACTTCACCCAGGCGCGAGCCTGCAGCCCCCGCTCCTGCTGACAACAGACCGGGGGAGAAAACAGACATTCCTTTGCTCAGATCCCATATCAGGCTGTGTCTGAATGGCTTCATTACGATCACCGTAAATGTTAGAGAATTTCGCACTGGAAAAAAAATGTGCGGCTGATTTAACCAAGCAAACGCGAACCATGGCTGGCTTGACCGCAGTACAGAACTGGACATGGTGGTGATTTCCCCGCTGTTTCTGAAAACATGTACCACAGTCTATGCTACCAACACAGCCTTCACACTCTCCTCTTGTCCCTTCTCTTGCTCCAGTGTCGAATAAACACCCCGCCGCCCCCTAACGTAGATGCGTAGCACGGTCGGTCAGACTGGGGGCTGAAGAAGAAGAGAGGCCGCTGACGTCACTCTCCTGCGCCGCTTGGGATTGCGAATTCAAATTGAATTTTGGACCTTTTTTTGCGAGGGGAGGGCTTCAAAACGAAAAAGCAGTTTTCTTTGTCTTTGTGTAACAAAATGAGCAGTTTTGAAGAAGAAAATGAAAAATGCAATCTGGATGATTTATTACTAATTTTATTTATGAGTCAAAAATGCAGCTCTGACTTTGAAATGAAAAAGCATTTCGGCTAATGCATTTAAATTTTCAAATTTGACATTTCAAATTGAATTTTGGTACCTATTTGCTGGGCCATCTTTTGAATATTAAATCTTAAATGTCCTTTTCTTTATCATTTGAATTAAGTTACAAAATGAGCAGTCTTGAAGAACAAAATGAAAATGCAATTTGGATGATTTATTAATAATTTTATTTATGGGTCAAAAATGCAGCTACATTCTGAAAATGAAAAAGCATTTCTGTAAATGCATTTTAATTTGAATTATGGTACAAATTTGCTTCCATAAAAAACTACTGAGTAGGCGTTACATGACATAGGCTAAATCGTTTACATCTCTGGTTCACCCCAAACAAAGATAAAACCTTACAGTAATCTCACAAAATCATGTATTCCACATATGTAATCATGTCAATGCAATTAAGAGAAGTCCAATGGATTCATAGACCCTGAAAACATCAGGTTAGACACCGAGATTACATGCAGGCATGGACTGGCCATCTTGCGTACCGGGAAATGCCTGGTGGGCCGACGCACATTTTTGGGCCGGTCTGTCATAATTTAATCAAGAAAAGTATATTATAAATCATTTTTATTGACCGCGACGGCCCATTGGTTGATTTTCTTGAAGGACATTGGGCTCATCCAATGAAATCTCTCAGCCCTTCTCTTTTTTTTTTTCTAAGAGCACAATTTAGAGCGGGCGGCCCAGTGGTCCATCTTCAATATAGACAATGAACTGAACCAATCAGGATATAGTATGAAAGCGGCCCCACCCCTTCCCTGCACTGTCCCCTGTAACTCCCGCTAGTTTCACAGTGTTGACATGAGGAGTGACAACATAGAGCATCCAAAGAGAAAGAAAGGGGGTGCGGAGAAGTTGCGTGCTAAGAGATTGAAGAATCTCACTTAAGATTCTGCAAAATGTGCTAAGATCATAGACATGTTTGCTGGAGGGGCTGCTGTAGCCTCCACGTCCTCAGTGACAGCAATGCTCCAGCAACAGCAGGTTGGACACCGGCTGGCGCCGGTAATGGCGACATGCAGCAGCAGCTCCCGTGTGCCCTGTGGTTTCTAACCTGTCTCGTCTTGTTTTTTATTTTTTAAGTGTGGCACTGTTGCACTTTGTTTGTTTGTTTGTTGGATTGATGTTAATTGTTGTCCCGTGTTTTTGTCCCATGTCACCCATGTTGTTGTGTATTCCATCGTCACTCTTTTAATTATTAGCTTCACGTCATCGTGTCACTGTTGTGTATTTTTTACTGTTGTTTTTGCTGCTGGCTGCACCGCAAATTGCCCTCCGGGGACAATAAGGATCTCTTGACTTGACTTGAAGGTGAAGACAGCAGCAGTGGACAGGGAAAGGAGCAGCCCGAGATGCAGGCTTTTGACAGTGGGAAAGTATAGTACAACCTGTAAGCATGTAGTAACCTAAGGATAATACAGGTACTTTGAGGTGATGGAGGTAACGTTAGCTCTATTACATGTAGAGCTGTCAATGGTTCAGGCGGAAAAAATATGCGGTTGGGCAGATAATTCATGCTGGTGTGTCGGGCTGTGTCGGGTTCGGGCTTAAAACCCTGCGTGGCGGGTCAGGATGTAATTTTCAGGCCCGTTGAGAACTTTAATTACATGAGAATGATGAGCAATGGCAATTGATTAGG
Organism: Sparus aurata; assembly: GCF_900880675.1. Taxonomy (NCBI): domain Eukaryota; kingdom Metazoa; phylum Chordata; class Actinopteri; order Spariformes; family Sparidae; genus Sparus; species Sparus aurata. The sequence goes on from NC_044194.1 coordinate 35,051,603, forward strand.
ATCAATGTTAACTGATATTGCATATTGCCCCAAATCTGGCAGTCACGTCACCTTATTCTGATAAAATAGCAAAAGGTCAAGGCCGTGTTTGATGAGCAGCAAGTGTCCATTTTTGGCTACATCATAGCATTTTAGATATTTAGGTTAAAGGTAGGGCTGGGCGATATGGCCTCAAATCAATATCATGATATATTGAGCAACTCACCTCGATAACGATAAATGAATGATATCCTGTGTATTTACAGAAATGCCACTTTAAAGGACTGTAAAACTACATTGTAGTTAAGATTTATATTATTTATTTAGTAGTTAAGAACAACTGATAAGCACACGATTGAACAGCTGAAAAGCACATATTACTTGAAATGACAACAACTGAACAAGTTTAAAAGTATAAAATATACAGTCCCTTATAAACAAATTCTAAGCTTATCGCTTCTCGCTTTTTTTATTTCTTCGAATTGAATCACGTGGTTGTACTGCAGGTGGTGGAAGAGGTTGGATGTAAATAAATAAACATTTTGAGGACTTCAGAATCAGAATCTAAGACATGAGACAAAATAGTGGAGAAGTTGACTTTGCTGCTTAATATGTTAACCTCTTGAGCATTAGAGAAGTTTTTTTACCATTATTTTCCTTATCATTATATATTTTTGATAGACACAGAATCTGTTTCAGAAGTCAGTGGGTCACATGACATGGAAGCTATTGAGAAAAAAAATCAAGATTTCTGCATATTAATATTCATATAAAATAGAGGAAGCACTAAAGTACAATAAACATAGCTGTGTCTCATTCGTCCAGTTTACTAATACAATCTGCTGCTGGAGTCACTGGGCCCCATGACATGGAAGATATTGAAAGAACTGCAATTATTTTGTATTAATATATTTATGCTAAGTTATTTGATGACAGTCCCTAAATCAGTTTCCAGCGATTCAGTGCCATGTTGTGGGAGGTGAGCTGACCGTCCTCCTGCTGGGGTCCGTTTCACAAAGCAGGTTCAACAAACTCTGAGTCTAACCCTGAACTCTGAGTTGATCTACTCTGAGATAGGAAACTCTGAGTTTTCGGTTCCAGAACAGCAGATTTGAGTTAGTTTGATCAACTCGGAGTAGTTTAACCTGGAGTTAAGCACGTGCACCACAAGTATAAAAAGACAGCATCAATGGAGCCCTGATTCGACGAGTCACCATGGCAACGGGGAAGAGGAGGGCTACGTTTTTCACCCCACTGGAAATGTTAATATTAATGCGCTCATACGGTGAGTTTGAGCACGTTTTTAGAAGGAAGTGTAACACCGCTGCAGCAGCAAAAGAGAGGGAGACGGTGTGGGAGAACATTGGTGCTCGGGTCAATGCGTCATTTTAAATGAAGTCCTTTGCAATCACAATAATATTACAGGGGGAAACTGCTTGAGTGGTAGCCTATTAATTTATTTAATTTAGGTGCAATCCCGCGGGGGAGAAGCGCACTTGGCTGCAGCTTAAGATGAAACATAAAAACATTAGACTTCGGAGGCAGAGGAGCTGAAAATGATAAAGATGGGTAGTAGCCGTTTCAGGGCGAAGCACACTTTTCTGACCGCTCTGCATACAGTTGCCTTGCTGAAGTGCTCTGCATCTCCGAAGTAGTATAAAAAAACTCCCATTTGCAAAAAAACGCAGCGCAACACACAATATCTGCTGGGATGTGAGAGCATGACTTCGGTTGGTAATGTTGGAAATGTAAGGACGGATCAGGTTGTGTATGTAAATGATGGACTGTGACGTGAAACGGTACCGCTCAAAAAGATAATTGTCTGGAAATGCAAGAACATCTGATAATCATCTCCCGACGAATATTTAATTCTCTGCGCAGTAATGCTGCACCTTCATCCACGGGATCATTATCAAAAGGACATGCCATGGTAGTGAAAATAGTCGCCACCTAATATCACTTTGAATGTAGGCCTACTGACTGATTTTTGCAATGATCAATGAGAACTATACTACGCCAAAACTCGCCTGCTGACTGAATGAATGAGGAAATCAAATACCGTGTGTGACTGAAAGAGGGCGGAGACAGAGAGAAACTCGAGGTTTGTTGAGAAAAACCTGGTCCCGACCAGGTTAGTTTCAGAGAGTATGTTACCATGGTAACTGACCGAGAGCTTAAGTTACCTCTCTCTGTGAAACAGGCTAGAGTTACCCCTCTTTCTCTGGTTTGAGTTACCTCCCTTTGTGAAACGGAAAACTCAGAGTTTCCCTCATTTCAGGGTTAACAGACTCAGAGTTTTCACTAAACCTGCTTTGTGAAACGGACCCCTGCTCACACTGGGTGAACCAGAGTAAAGTCGCGGCTGGACCCGAGTAGAGCTTAGAATCAAGCCCGACCCGAGCCCGTGCACGTTGTGTCCGAGCCCGGCCCGACACATTGAATGTAATTCTGAGCCCGAGACCGATTTAAACCCGACAACTGTTTAATACGTGGGCTGTTATAACTGACGTTCTCGACTACAATTGCGAGTTGTTTGAACTACAGAAATCTTAATGAATAATGCAACAAGTGCCGCACTTAATGCACTCGACAAAGCCGACAAATGTTATTATCACGGCCCACGACTTGTTTAAAATGGGTCCACACCTCCGACTTTCCTCCAAACTTGCTCAAAGTTAATTCTACTGATTTAATGTTTTTTCTTTACATCTTCATGCTCCATGTTGCACTTAAGCTACACAATCAGTGATGCCGGTAACGCGTTACTAGTTTTGTCATTTTCCTTAGTAAAAAATATATATTTTTGCTTTCTTCTTGCGTCTCGGGGAGTGACGTCACGTACGCGAGAAGTCACGTTTTCCAGCATGAGGACACTCACGTGTCAGACCACGCAGAAACACAAATGCAAACAACAATGGAGGGAGGAGAGAGATGCGCGTTTTCTAGCTGGAAATACAGTCATTATTTTGAGTGAATAAAAAACAAAACACAAATGTTTGATCAATGGACCGGCCCGGCCGAAGACAGTGGCCTGTTGCAGCGTTTGAACGCAGCATCATTACACAAACTGTCCGCGACTCACAGCGAGAGTGGGTTCACTTGATTACTAACCTGGCATAGCTGGTGTTGCATCAGCGGGCGGAGTTTGCCATCAAATTAATGTATAATAAGCACATCGGCAGTGTTGGGGAGTAACAAATTACATGTAACGACGTTACGTAATTTAATTACAAAATGTACGTAATTGTAATCCATTACATTACTGGGAGAAAATATGTAATTAAATTACAGTTGCTTTTGGAAATTTCAATGATTACGACTTAAGTTACATTTGAAAAATCACAGCAAAAGCTCAGATTTATTAAATAGTTTTTCGCCCCCCTGGATTCATGTTTGTTTTTAGTTTTTTTCATATCAACATCCTCCTTCCAAAACTGATGCTTATGATTGGCTCTCTCTGGTCATGTGCCATTCGACTCAACCGACAAACCGTACGGCGGCAGTCAGACTCAGCAGCAACAGTGTCGGCGGCGCACAAGATGTTCCTGGGCTGGAAATACAAAAAACACTTAATACAGACAGAAGCCAGGCTTCCCCGTATTACAAAGGTGGCTCTCTTTTTACCTGGCTAGATCACCATGGTAACTTATGCTTAGCTCATAACCTGGTCCCGACCAGGTTCTGTTCAGAGTTTAATCATAAAATCGGTTATAAAAGCGCCGCTATTTCACTATTCAACTCATTTACAGCTGGCGTGACCTTTACTTTGAAAGTCCAGTCGAGCTGGATCAGAACGGAGCATTTGTACGGAGGGAGAGATCGCGCTGATCCGCTGCTGTTTACTTTCTCTCTGAGCGTCGCCGCCTACAGATGTTCAGCTGAGGGGAAACGCTGCTCAGCTGTTGATCCGACTCGCCTCAGGAGGTCATTTATTTACTTTTATATACAGTCAGTCACCACTGAAAGAAGTTGTGCGCTCGCAGCAGGACAGATACTTTAACTTAATGTCGTGGCGATGAATAAATTAATTGTTTCGCCTGTTATGTGTTGCCCAAACGCAAATCTTGAGTAGGTCTACTCTGTTTTCTCACATTTAAGAAGGTCTTTGTACAGAGACAACATGAGATTTGCTTGTAGCTACAGCACCTAAAAAACCCACTGTAACCTATTTTCATACGCACACCCAGCCTCGCTTTCAATAAAACACACACTGGCATTTTATAATTGCGATCAGTGAAATATATGAAAACAATATAAAACACAGTTCAAAACAACAGTTGTTGTTGCTCTAAAGCTTCATATTTAAAAGCAGCTCAATGTAGAGCTGTCAGAAATTAAAATCAGCCTCCTCTTGTCATATTTGGAGCAACACTGTTGCTTCAGGCTGTGATCAGGCTTTTTTGTATCGCTCATACTCTCTCCATTAAAACAACCTGCTCTTCTTGGCTGAAATCAGCCTGTTGTCGCTCCATTTAGTGAGGAAGTGAGCCTCTTCGCAGTACAGGCCTAAGGTCAGACTCATAATATATGGTTAAACCTTTGAACTGAAAGGCTTATCACACTATAGGTCTTAAAATGTGAAAATGGTTAGCAGTTGAGAGATTTCATTCAAAATTAAGAAAAGTAATCAAAATGTAATCAAATGTAATTAGTTACATTACTTTGAGAAAGTAATTGAAATAGTTACACTACTATTACATTTTCAACAGGGTAACTTGTAATTGTAACCAACTACATTTCCAAAGTAATCTTCCCAACACTGCACATCGGTATACGCCGGGGTAGATTAATCAAGTAGACCTAACATGTCCCCTGTCCCTAGTGGATGTTATGCCTATGACACCGAATATACCGACATGGCCAGATGACGTCGGTTATCGTCGTAAATTTTGGTATCGGTAAATTTTCGGTTTATCGCCCAGGCCTAGTTAAAGGTGTGTTGAAAGACTGCATAGTAGTTTGAATTTGTAGCAACACTATGCTGTAATTAAACACGTTTTAAAAAACTCATTTCAAAACTGCCAAGTGATAAGTAAAAGCTTTGCTATTTAACCATTACTAAAGTAAGTGTAAAAAAAAGTATAAAAATATTATTAGCGAAAGGTTTGCCCACATTGAATAAGAGTAAGACAGTGTTAAATGTTTTTAGGACATAGTTGCTTTGCATTAGTTCATAAAGCAGCCCTGCTTTTAGCCTGATACAAATGCTTATTACACAGCATTTTAAAGGAGGGAGCACCTTTTAACCTGAAGAATTAGAATTGAGCTGCTATATCAGGGAAATTCAGAAAATACATATTAGTGATGATTTCAATAAAAAGGATAAAAGAATCAATTGAACTACTCAGAGGAGACAAAAGTGGTGGAGTTAACAATAGACGCTAAACTTCTGATATTTAGGATGCTGATGATACATTATGCTTGAAATAGATTATACCTAACATAGTTCATAGGATTGACAGGGTTTGTGAGCGTTTTTTCCAGTGAAGTGAGCTATCCACCAAGTGAGTTAACATATGTACACCTCACCACAATAATTAGTGTGAATGCTGAAAGCATTGATGATTCATTCCAACTTTATGATATATAAATATTTTGGTGATAACCGTTACAGTTTTTTCAAAAATCGCAGGGGTTTGGTAGGCATTTTCCCATTCATTCTAATGGGGACATTTTAATCTTTGGCTCTGCTCCTGCTCCACCATGTGTGCAGCCATTTTAAGCTTTTTCTGCCTATAACTTTTCTCTTTTTCAACCTTTTTTCACCCCTTCAAGCTCTTTCATCCCTCTTTCTCTACAGCTTTTTAGCCTTTTCAGCCTTTATTCACCTTTTTAAGCTCTTTCAGCCCTCTTTCTCTACAGCTTTTTAGCCTTTTTAGATATTCATCTTTCTGCCTTTTCAACTCTTTCCACATTCATATCCTGTCTAAAAACATACCTCTTTTCCCAAGCCTATGACCTCCCCTACCCATAACCACCTTCATCCCTGCCCTCTCCCCTTGACCTGCCCCTCTACACTCTCCTTCTACTCTCCTCACCCATCAGCCCCTCACTGCTCTTCAATCCATCCCTGCCACCTTTAGACTGCTGCTGTACCTGTTTTGTCTGTTTGTCTGTAACAGTGTCATCTATTCCACACACTACCATTGCGTCTGTTCTCCGTTGTACTGTCTCCCGCTTGTCCCCCCTGACTGTCTTTGCCGTTTTTGTGTTTTTTTGATAATTTTAATTTACATCTTTCTGCCTTTCAGTTCCTTAAAACATTCAGCTTTATGTTCAGATATCAAAATGTTCACCATTTTAAACTCTTTCAGCTTGCTTTTTAACTTTTTAAAAATATTCATCCTTCTGGCTTTTCAGCTTTTTCCATACATTCAGTTATATGAGCAGCTAAAGAAACTGTTCAGCTATCAAATGTTTATCTTTAACTTTTTATGCTCTCCCGGCCCTCTTACTCGCCAATCTTTTCAAATATTCATCTGTCTGCCTGTTCAGCTCCTTCAAACATTCAGCTTTATATTCAGCTAGAGAAACTATTCAGCTATCAAACCGTTCACCTTTTTAAGCTCTCTCAGCCCTCCTACTTTCCAGCTTTTGAGCCTTTTCAGCTTCTTCAATATTCTGCTTTCAGGCCTTTTCAACCCTTTCAAATAGTCAGATTTATGTTCAACTCTAGAAATGTTCAACTTTTAAAGCCTATTCAGCCAATTACTTTTCAGCCTTTCTGCCTTTTCAGCTTTTCCAAATATTCTTTTTACTGCATTTTCAGCTTTTTCATACATTCAGCTTTATATTCAGCTAGATAAACTGTTCAGCTATCAAAATGTTCACCTTTGTTAGCCCATTCAACCCATTACTTTTAAGCCTTTCTGCCTTTTCAGCTTTTGAAAATTCATTTTTTTCTGCAAATTAGTTATACATATATACACACACATATATATATATATATATATATATATATATATATATATATATATATACATATATATATATATATGCGACGTGGGCCTGCCCTCCAGTGGGCTCACCACTCGCAGGAGGGTTCAGAAGGGACCGGTGCAATGTGATTTGGGTGGCAGTCGTGGGCGGGGGCCCCGGCGACCCAATCCCCGGGTGGTGACTCTAGCCATGGGGACATGGAATGTCACCTCACTGGGGGGGAAGGAGCCTGAGCTGGTGCAGGAGGTTGAGCGGTACCGGCTAGAAATAGTCGGGCTCACCTCCACGCACAGTCAGGGCACTGGAACCCAACTCCTTGAGAGAGGCTGGACTCTCTTCTACTCTGGAGTTGCCTGCGGTGAGAGGCGGCGGGCTGGTGTGGGCTTGCTTATAGCTCCTCAGCTCAGCCGCCATGTGTTGCAGTTTACCCCGGTGAACGAGAGGGTCGCTTCGCTGCGCCTTCGGGTCAGGGATAGGACTCTCACTGTTGTCTCGGCCTATGGGCCGAACAGCAGTGCAGAGTACCCGGCCTTCTTGGAGTCCCTGGGAGGGGTCCTGGAGAGTGCTCCAAACGGGGACTCCATTGTTCTACTGGGGGACTTCAACGCCCACGTGGGCAGCGACAGTGTTACCTGTAGGGGTGTGATTGGGAGGAACGGCCTCCCCGATCTGAACCCGAGTGGTGTTTTGTTACTGGACTTCTGTGCTAGTCACAGTTTGTCCATAACAAACACCATGTTCAAGCATAAAGGTGTCCATATGTGCACGTGGCACCAGGACACCCTAGGCCGGAGGTCAATGATCGACTTTGTGGTCGTGTCATCTGACCTCCGGCCATATGTCTTGGACACTCGGGTGAAGAGAGGGGCTGAGCTGTCAACTGATCACCACCTGGTGGTGAGTCAGATCCGCTGGCAGGGGAGGAAGCTGGACAGACCTGGCAGACCCAAACGTATTATGAGGGTTTGCTGGGAACGTCTGGCGGAACTTTCTGTCAGGGAGATCTGTAACTCCCACCTCCGGGAGAACTTTGACCAGATCCCAAGGGAGGCTGGGGACATTGAGTCCGAATGGACCATGTTCTCTACTTCCATTGTTGACGCGGCTGTCCGGAGCTGTGGCCATAAGGTCTCCGGTGCCTGTTGTGGTGGCAATCCCCGAACCCGGTGGTGGACCCCGGAAGTAAGGGATGCTGTCAAGCTGAAGAAGGAGTCCTATCAAGCCTTGTTGGCCCGGGGGACTCCTGAGGCAGCTGACGGGTACCGGCAGGCCAAGCGTGCGGCAGCGCGGCAGCAAAAACTCGGGCCTGGGAAAAGTTCGGGGAGGCCATGGAGGAGGACTACCGGTCGGCCTCGAATTCTGGCAAACCATCCGGTGCCTCAGGAGGGGGAAGCAGTCTTCCACCAACACTGTTTACAGTGGAGGTGGGGGGCTGTTGACCTTGACTGGGGACATCGTCGAGCGGTGGAGGGAATACTTCGAGGATCTCCTCAATCCCACTGACACGCCTTCCATGGAGGAAGCAGAGGCTTGGGACTCAGAGGTTGACCCATTCATCACCCAAGCCGAAGTCACTGAGGTAGTCTGGAAGCTCCTCAGTGGCAAAGCACCGGGGGTGGATGAGATCCGCCCTGAGTACCTCAAGTCTCTGGATGTTGTGGGGCTGTCTTGGTTGACACATCTCTGCAGCATCGCGTGGCAGTCGGGGACAGTGCCTCTGGACTGGCAGACCGGGGTGGTGGTCCCCCTATTCAAAAAGGGGGACCGGAGGGTGTGTTCCAACTATCGGGGGATCACACTCCTCAGGCTCCCTGGGAAAGTCTATTCCAGGGTACTGGAGAGGAGAATTCGGCCGATAGTCGAACCTCGGATTCAGGAGGAACAATGCGGTTTTCGTCCGGGCCGCGGAACACTGGACCAGCTCTATACCCTCCGCAGGGTGCTCGAGGGTTCATGGGAGTTTGCCCAACCAGTCCACATGTGTTTTGTGGACTTGGAGAAAGCATTCAACCGTGTCCCTCGTGGCATTCTGTGGGAGGTGCTCCGGGAGTACGGGTTCGGAGGCCCTCTGTTAAGGGCTGTACGGTCCCTGTACGACCGGAGCAGGAGCTTGGTTCGCATTGCCGTAAGTAAGTCAGGCAGTAAGTCAGACCTGTTCCCGGTGCAGGTTGGACTCCGTCAGGGCTTCCCTTTGTCACCGGTTCTGTTCATTATTTATATGGACAGAATTTCTAGGCGCAGCCACGGGCCGGAGGGGGTCTGGTTCGGGAGCCACTTGATTTCATCTCTGCTTTTCGCGGATGATGTGGTCTTGTTGGCTCCTTCGAGCCAGGACCTCCAGCATGTCCTGGGGCGGTTTGCAGCCGAGTGTGAAGCGGCTGGGATGAGAATCAGCTCCTCCAAATCCGAGGCCATGGTTCTCGACTGGAAAAAGGTGGCTTGCTCCCTCCGGGTTGGGGGAGAGTTCCTGCCTGAAATGAGTTTCCTCCGCATGGTGGCAGGGCGTTCCCTTAGAAATAGGGTGAGGAGCTCTGTCACCCGGGAGGAGCTTGGAGTAGAGCCGCTGCTCCTCCACATCGAGAGGAGCCAGCTGTGGTGGCTCGGGCATCTGTTTCGGATGCCCCCGGGCACCTCCCTCGGGAGGTGTTCCTGGCATGTCCCGCCGGGAGGAGACCCCGAGGAAGACCCAGGACACGCTGGTGTGACTATGTCACTCAGCTGGCCTGGGAACACCTTGGGATTCTGCCGGAAGAGCTAGAGGAAGTGTCCGGGGAGAGGGAAGTCTGGGTGTCCCTGCTCAGGCAGCTGCCCCCGCGACCCGGCCCCGGATAAGCGGATGAAAATGGATGGATGGATATATATATATATATATATATATATATATATATATATATATATATATATATATATATATATATATATATATATACACACACACATATATATGTATATGCTCCCTTTTTATTTTATGTGCTCTGAGAAAGCATAAACATTACAAAAACCACAAGTTTATGTAGTGCTGTTTGCTCGTTAACAACATGTTAATTGACACATGAAATATGTAATACTGATTTAAATGTTTTACCATTGCCTTGCTTGGCGGAGCCTACCTGTGTGAATAAATATGCCCGACTAGCTTGGCTAATCGATGACATTACCTGGGCTTTAGTTTCATGGTAAAGTGCAGGTGTAACCTTTTCTGTGAAGTGGCTGCGTGACGGGAGCTTATATCGTGGATCCAGTGTCTTCAACAGGTGACGAAACCCGGTATTGTCAACAACAGAATAATGCTGTAGATCCTTACCAATAAAAGCTCCCACAGATTGGGTTATTCTCTCCCTTTTCTCCAAGTTGTGTGGCAGAGTTGGCAGCGTGGCTGGGCTGGGTCTGCTGTCTCTTTGGCAGCCACTTACGTTGACGGATGCCTCTCCAGGTGAAAACGGCTAACGTAGTTTCTCAAGTTATCAGTATTCCCGAGGTATTTGATTTTTGTGTGACACACTTTACACACCGCGTGTGCCTTACCCTGTTCACGCTTGTCAGTGTCTTCATAAAATCTGGAATGTGTCCAGATGGCCGCTTTTAAAATGCTAGGTGAATTTCAAATGACTTTTTCCTCAGCTATGTCGCACAGCAAATGAGGTGACGTCAATCAGATGAGACAAATTTACCGTAGTTACTGTGAACCGGCGGAAAGAGTAGAACAGAGGGAGGGTTGAAACGGAGTAAGTGTTACGGTGTGTGGAAGGAGGCGGACCCAAGAGCGGAAAGCTGAGTAGATGAACACAGGCGTTTATTAATAACAGGTCGAAAACGAACAACAGAAAGTGTCCGCAGCTGCAAAAACGGCAGGCAGTAGGCGACAGGAGAAACAAAAGGTGTCCGCGTTGGCTGGCGGCTGGCAGCTGGTAGAAAACGAAAGGTGTCCGCGTTGGCTGGCGGCTGGCAGCTGGTAGAAACGAAAGGTGTCCGCGTTGGCTGGCGGCTGGCGACAGGAGGCTGTGGGCTGGAGACGAGCTCGTGGCAGGCAGGGCGGCGAGGCACCGAGCTGACGAGGGAGACAAGAAACAGAGTCAGGGCAAAATTCTCTTCGTACGTGCACACGTTACCGGGACGTCGAGAACACTGGTGACAAGCTCTACCGATGAGACGGAATTATCTGGCACTGGAGTCGAGTCAGAGCTGGCTTCTTATGGAGCAGGTGATTAGATGGTGATGGGAACCAGGTGTGGCTCGCTGCGCCTGCCTAAGTGGGTCAGCCCCGCCTCCTGCCGCTCTCCACACTGAAACTAGAAACAAACACAGAAAAAGAAGCACGGTGCACACAATCATATGTCCCCGAATAAATCGGGGCAGATCGAGCCATGACAGTACCTCCCCCTTAACGGACGCCACCTGGCGTCTTGCCTGGCTTGTCAGGGAATTTTTCATAAAAGTCAGATAACAACTGGGGGTCTAGTAGCAGCGACCTGGAAACCCAAGAGCGCTCCTCGGGGCCGTACCCCTCCCAGTCAACGAGGTACTGGTAACCCCGGCCCCGCCTGCGGACATCCAGGATGCACTCCACCGTATAGGCTGGATGCCCGTCGATGAGACGGGGGGGAGGGGGGGGGGGGTCTGGTTGGGGGTGCAGGGGGCTGTCAACCACAGGTTTCAGAAGGGATACGTGAAAAACCGGGTGAACCTTGAGTGCTGCGGGGAGCTTCAGGCGGACGGCACTGGGATTGATGATGCGGTCGATGCTGTATGGGCCGATGTACCTGGGGGCCATCTTCCGGGAGTCCGTCTGGAGAGGAAGGTCCCGTGAAGACAGCCAGACTCGTTGACCCACCCTATAATCCGGAGCCGGTGTGCGATGACGATCTGCTATCCGTTGGTTCCTGGCGGCTGTTCTTTCCAGGGCGGCTCGGGCTTCTCGCCAGACTCGGCGGGCTCGTTGAAACTGGGCTCGGACGGATGGAACGGCTGTCTCCACCTCCTGGCTGGGGAACAAGGGGGGTTGGAACCCGTGCGTGACCATAAATGGGGACAGTCCAGTGGCAGAACTGATCAGGGAGTTGTGAGCGTATTCCACCCAGGGCAGGTGTGTTGACCAGGACGCCGGGAGACGGGACGCCACACAGCGGAGGGAGGACTCCAGACCTTGATTGGCCCGCTCTGTCTGGCCATTGGATTGGGGGTGGTAACCTGAAGTGAGGCTGACCGAGGTTCCTAAAGCCTGGCAGAAAGCCGTCCAAACTCGGGAGGTGAACTGGGGGCCCCGGTCCGACACAATGTCCTGGGGGATGCCGTGTAAGCGGAAGACATGCTGTACCAGCAGGTCGGCTGTCTCTAGGGCTGTGGGGAGCTTGGGAAGGGGAATGTAGTGGACAGCCTTGGAAAAACGGTCTACGACGGTCAGGATGGTGTTGTTGCCCTCCGATGGGGGAAGTCCAGTGACGAAGTCGACCGCAATGTGGGACCAGGGGCGGGGAGGGATGGGTAGGGGCTGCAGGAGACCAGCGGGAGGGCGGTGAGAGGGTTTGCTTCGGGCGCAGACTGAGCAGGCCGCGATGAACTTCCTGGTGTCTGCTGCCATCGAGGGCCACCAGAAGCGCTGTCGGATGAGAGAGAGGGTCCGGTGAATCCCCGGATGACAGGCCAGCTTCGATGAGTGTCCCCACTGCAACACCGGAGCCCTGGCAGGAGGAGGAACGAACAGTCGCTCAGGAGGGCATCCGTCAGGGGCTGGGTGAGCCTGGAGAGCTTCTTCGACCACCCGCTCCACCTCCCACCTTACTGCTCCCACCACGCAGGACGGCGGGAGGATGGTCTCCGTCTCCGGCTCCTCCTCTGCAGGGGCGAACTGGCGTGAGAGGGCGTCGGGTTTTAGGTTCTTCGGGCCCGGTCTGTAGGTGAGTGTGAAGTTAAAGCGGCCGAGGAAGAGTGCCCACCGAGCCTGACGAGAGTTCAGCCTGCGTGCTGAGCGAAGGTAGGACAGGTTCTTATGGTCGGACCAGACGATGAACGGGTGGACCGCTCCCTCCAACCAGTGCCGCCACTCCTGAAGAGCCAGAACCACCGCCAGCAACTCTCGATTCCCCACGTCGTAATTTCTCTCCGCAGGGGTGAGGCGACGAGAGAAGAACGCACAAGGATGCAGCTTTTGGTCCGCAGGCGAGCGCTGGGAGAGGACGGCCCCCACCCCGGAATCAGAGGCATCCACCTCCACCACAAACTGGAGGTCCGGATCTGGGTGAATCAACACAGGAGCGTTAGTGAACATGTTTTTTAAGTCATTGAAAGAAGTTTGAGCAGCAGGTGACCATTCGTAGGTTTGTTTCAGTGAGGTTAGCTGCGTGAGCGGGGCGGCTATGCGGCTGTAGTCCTTGATAAACCTCCTGTAGTAGTTGGCAAAGCCCAGGAACCTCTGCAGCTGTTTGCGGGTGGTCGGGGCGGGCCAATTCACCACCGCCTCCACCTTGGCCGGGTCTGGTCTGAGCTGCCCCCTCTCCACTATGTAACCTAAGAAGGGGACTGTAGTGGCATGAAATTCACATTTTTCAGCTTTGACAAACAGTTTGTTTTCCATCAACCTTCTCAGTACCTCCCTTACGTGGCTAACATGTTCATCATATTGTGAGAAAAAATTAAAATGTCATCCAAGTACACGAAAACCACCCTGTTCAGCAAGTCTCTTAGCACGTCATTCACCAGGGCCTGGAAAACAGCAGGTGCGTTAGTTAACCCAAAAGGCATTACTAAGTACTCGAAATGTCCCAGATGAGTGTTGAACGCCGTTTTCCACTCGTCCCCCTCTCTGATTCGGATGAGGTGGTAGGCGTTTCTTAAGTCTAGTTTAGTAAAGATTTTGGCCCCGTGAAGGGGGCCAAAGGCAGAGTCAATGAGAGGGAGCGGGTATTTGTTTTTTACAGTTATGTCATTCAAACCTGTGTAGTCGATGCAGGGGCGCAGGGTTTTATCCTTTTTCTCCACGAAGAAGAAACCGGCTCCCACCGGGGATGAGGATGGGCGGATGAGACCCGTCGCTAGGGAGTTGTTGATGTAGGTTTCCATGGCGTCTTTTTCTGGTTTACAGAGGTTGTAGAGCCTCCTGGTAGGAAGCGGGGAGCCTGGGAGTAGGTCTATGGCGCAGTCGTAGGGCCGGTGTGGCGGAAGTGAGAGGGCTCGGTCCTTACTAAAAACTTCTCGCAAGTCATGGTACTCACTGGGGACGTTGGCCAGGTCGATTTCCTCTGGCCGTTCTGGACCGCTGGGGCTCCTCTCGGGGGTGGCAGAGTGAAGGCAGTGTTTGTGGCAGAGGTTGCTCCAGCTCCGAATGGTAGCCGTCGTCCAATCTATGTGGGGGTTATGTTTTTTCAACCAAGGTAAGCCGAGAACTATGGGGGTCAAAGGGGATGTAATTACGTACAGTTCAATATACTCTTGGTGGTTGCCCGACAGAGTTAGCTTAAGCGGTTCAGTCTTGTGGGTGACGACGTCCAATCGTCGGCTATCTAGGGCCAAGACCTCTTTAGGGCCCTTTAGTTCAATCATTAAGAGGCCGTGTCGCTCGACCAGGCTAGAGTCGATGAAGTTGTCGTCGGCCCCGCTGTCTACTAAAGCTTGCACTGGAATTGTCTGTTGTGACTGGTGTAACATACCTTTAACTTGAACCCGGGCGGAGGAGGCGGAGGATCGGCTCATCAGTGCCCCCCTTCTCACTGACGAGCCCGGTCTTTTGGCACCTCCGGGCATTGGGCTAGAAAATGTCCCTCCTGGGCACAATAAATGCAGAGCTGGTTGTGGAGGCGTCGCTGTCTCTCCGCAGGGGCCAGCCGGGCTCGCCCCAGCTGCATGGGCTCCTCCTGAGATGCCAGGGCAGGCTTCCCGGGGGAGGTCTCCGGTAGGGCGGGTCGAGGAGAGGGCGGTGGTGGCGAAGAGGCTGCTGCGGTGGCGTAGACAGGCGAGTGGGGGAAAGAGCGGAACCTCTGCCTGTCTGTTCTTTCCCTACGCCTCTCTCTCATTCTGTTATCCAGACGGATGGCTAATTCCATCAGCTCGCTCAATGACGACGTCTGGTCCCTCACTGCTAACTCGTCCTTTATGTCACCTGACAACCCTTTGAGAAACACGGCTTGGAGAGCGGACTCGTCCCACCCGCTCTCCACTGCCAAAATCTGAAAAGACACAGCATATTGGGCGACGGATTGTCCTCCCTGTTTTAAGTTCAGTAACTGTCCTTCCGCCTCTCTCCCCTTAACGGGGTGGTCAAAAACTCTTTTCATCTCGTCGGAGAAGCGCTTATAGTCTGTGTTTAACTCAGGTTGCTGTCTCGAGACCGCCAAAGCCCAGGCTGAGGCTTGCCCGGACAGCAGACTCATCACAAAAGCTACTTTCGATTGAGACGTGGAATATGTACTAGGCTGCTGACTAAAAACCAAGGAGCACTGGTGTAGAAACTGGGCACATGCCCCTAAATCACCTGGGTATCTGGCGGGGATCGGGATGTAAGGCTCTCGGGGCGGGGGTGTCGAAGCGCTGGGTGGACGCTCTGCTGGCGGGGCTGCCGGTGGTGGCTCCGTGGCAGGAGCTGGGGAAGCGAGCCGGTCCGCGAACGAATCCATTCGTCCGCTGAGTTGGCCGATGTTGGTGGCGAGATCCCGGATGTGCTCCAAAACCTGCCTCAGCGCGGTGTCGTGTTGCCCCACCAGGGTGCCTTGGTTCGTGAGGGCTTGCCTCATGCGCTCGGTCTCCGCTGGGTCCATGTCCTTTCTTGGCCAGATAATTCTGTTACGGTGTGTGGAAGGAGGCGGACCCAAGAGCGGAAAGCTGAGTAGATGAACACAGGCGTTTATTAATAACAGGTCGAAAACGAACAACAGAAAGTGTCCGCAGCTGCAAAAACGGCAGGCAGTAGGCGACAGGAGAAACAAAAGGTGTCCGCGTTGGCTGGCGGCTGGCAGCTGGTAGAAAACGAAAGGTGTCCGCGTTGGCTGGCGGCTGGCAGCTGGTAGAAACGAAAGGTGTCCGCGTTGGCTGGCGGCTGGCGACAGGAGGCTGTGGGCTGGAGACGAGCTCGTGGCAGGCAGGGCAGCGAGGCACCGAGCTGACGAGGGAGACAAGAAACAGAGTCAGGGCAAAATTCTCTTAGTACGTGCACACGTTACCGGGACGTCGAGAACACTGGTGACAAGCTCTACCGATGAGACGGAATTATCTGGCACTGGAGTCGAGTCAGAGCTGGCTTCTTATGGAGCAGGTGATTAGATGGTGATGGGAACCAGGTGTGGCTCGCTGCGCCTGCCTAAGTGGGTCAGCCCCGCCTCCTGCCGCTCTCCACACTGAAACTAGAAACAAACACAGAAAAAGAAGCACGGTGCACACAATCATATGTCCCCGAATAAATCGGGGCAGATCGAGCCATGACAGTAAGACTTGTATTGGCGTGGCCCGAAAACCAACAACTTACAGCAGTAGGCTATAATCAATTATGGTGTGTCACTGCATCGATGCATAATTGTCCACATCCGTATCGCGATGCATCGTTAAAACGATTAATTTCCACACCCATAGTAAGCACTCCCGAGTAGTCATTTCTATGAAGCTGAAGTCACTAGAGGTTTGTAATTCCAGCAAGACATATTATATGCAGGAGGTATACTACTTAATAAATGTAATTAATCACCGTCGATTAAAATCACACTCGTAAATGGGGCACCACCTCTGTTGAATAATCTGGAGGGAAATTAATCAAATCCGACTGTACAAGTTTAGCTCGGAACAGTTTTAATCGATTTCAAATCAATGAATTCAATCTCATATTTGAAGCAGTGACTTCACATTAAATACAAACCTGCACAGACAACGACAGACGGTTAAATATCTTTATTTACTTAATAATTTGGGGTGAATAAATGAAATGGCAATTTAGATTTATAACAAAAGATAATGGAAAATGTGGAGACTGTAATGAGTGAAGTCGTAAGGGTTATGTGAACACGGGCAGATTGTGAAATTACAGTTCAGAACCTAAGACACCAACGCATGTTTCATGGGTGTGAATCTAGCTGTATGCAGGATGTTCAGCCTACTTTGTCTGGAGAGTTGAAGACCGTGGTTTTGGTTTCCTCAGGTGTTCTTGGCTCCACTGTGGACTCGCAGTGTCAGTCCAATAGCCAGAGGGAAGTCATGACTAGTCCGTAACGCTGTTTATGAATCTCTTGATTCATGGCCCAGCGGGAAGTCCGCTTGGGATCACTGGGGGCAGAGCCGGTTTTGGCTTGGCAAAAATGGAAATGGAAAAAAGGAAACCAGCCAATTACTGCAACGTCTTTATCAATGATGATGGTTTTCATAAAGATTTCTTTTTTGTTGCTTCAAGTCATGGTTCTTAACCTCTGACTCTTAAACTAATTCAAATTCTTGAGTAAAATAACTGGAGGATGAAGCGCGATCTGGAGGATGTTCCATTGTTCCTCAAACAACACTTTGAAATCACTTGACAGCCCTACAAAATGTCTTTTTTTCTAACCTCACCCAGAGATTTTTGTGCTTTTCCTGCTACGGCATAAGAAAAGCACTGTTGATGAGAAAAAAATTGAAAATTCGAAGGTTAATCTACCACAGTGTTAATTAATTGATTAATCAAACATCTAAATCCAAATCCAAATTAACAAATGACAATATTTGTTTTTGGACACTTGCATATGTACTTAATATTTATTAAAGGAACATTATGAAAAATTGGCATTTTGCAGGATTTGGCGCACCCCACAGCTTCTGAGTGCAATACCCCTTTGAAATCACAGGTCTGTTAGAATTTGCCAGATGATATGTAGATGCTAACTACAAACAAAGCTCATTACATTGTAAATAGTTGGACTTATAAACGTGTATCATGAAGTAAACACGTGTAATGCTATGCAACAGTTCTATGATGTTGCTCAAAAACTATTCTTCACCTAAGGGATGAGATGCACAGAAGACATTCTTATAGAAATGCCTGTGTGTACAAATTGAAAGAATAGAAAAGATATGCTCAGTATTAAATGCAGATTAGTAAAGGCACTGCCAATCACTCTGATCATGAGAAGGGGTGCATCTTAATTTATATAAATGTTGACCCATACCTAAAACATTTTGGAGACAGGGCCCATTGATGACGCAGATTATGAGGTGTTGAATTGAAACCAGGTTTTATAATGACATTTCTCCAACACTTCATTTCACTTTGTGAATCCTTTCCAGAGCAGGAATTCTGTATTACTCTTCCATAGTGCTTTATTGCCACCTTTCTTGTTCCACATTTTTCAGCATATAAACTTAATTCAAACTTTTAAATAATCATCTCAATTAGGACATTATTGCTATTATTCAGATAATCACAAATATTCCATTAAAATACCCCACTTTTTCACACTGCTCACTCATGCTTTCATCTACAAACACCATTCAAACTTTGAAATATTCCAATTTTTTTCAATATTTAAGCTATTATTCAAGTTTTAAATGCCATCAAAACTTTTCAGGATATTCAACGCTCTTCGAAGCTTAGTCTTAGCTTAGTTATAATGGAAGTCAATTAGAAAACACTTCGAACCCGGCCATTTTCAAGCTATTCCAAGTCCCTCATACATTCACATAGAAACTTTGAAACACAATGATTACTTTCTCATATTTATAAATTTTTTCATGTCACTCATACTTCTATTTTATGCATCTGATTTTTGCATTATCTGCAGTGCACACCAACAACATGTGCAGATTCACAATCCGTGTGCCAGAATTTTGCCCCAATGTGATGCATGTAATTATGGAGTTAGATTTGTGTCTTTATTACATGCGAGAAAATAAATGATCTGAGAGAAAAAAAAATGTTTGAGAGAAATAATTATCACTCTGATAGCAAAAAATAATAATATTTGAGACTAAAGAAAGTTTTGAGAGAAAGTATTTTCTCATAGAACATAAAAAAATATAAATTTGACATTTTTAAAATTATTTCTGAGAAAAAAAAATCCGTCTCAATACTTTTTTTAACTCTCAAATAGTGCTGCACGATTAATCGAATCGCAGTGTCATGCTGTGCAATTATGTAATCGCATAAAAGACTGCGATTTGCGATTTAATGTAAACAAATATGCATGTGTGTGCCTGTGAACAGGACTCTCTCTTTTTAAAAAAAAAAGAAATGAAAATCTTTATCTAACATTTTGAAAAATACAGACATTCAACATGTAGCCTACTTGAAAATAGAGCCATATCAGTACAAATATTACAATGAACGGGACTATCTCCCGTGTGGTGTGGAGCATGGTGACGCCACATCCACACTGTGTGCAGCTGCAGGTTAGTCACGTGACTACAGGGCTTTCAGCAGAGCAGAGCAGCCAACATGGACGCCGAGGATCGGAAGGTCACTGGTTCAAATCCCGGCTCCCCTGGGGTGAAACTGAGCTACAGGCCGAAGTATCCTTGAGCAAGATACTGAACCCCATAATTGCTCCTGATGCGCAGTTGGAACCTGTGTGGCAGCCACTGCCATCAGCAAGGGTCCTGCAATGAGCTGGCGACTCGTTCAGGGTGTGCCCTGGCCTTCGCCCACAGTCACTGGATCAACCTCCCCTGAAAAAGGGATAAAACATCTCCGCGACCCTCACGGAAAAGCGGAAAAAAGAAAACGTAGCGGAACTTTGGATTCAGGTACGACAACACTGAACAGTGTAAAACATGCATAGCTAAAGTCACTACATCCCGCCGCAATACGACCAATATCAACACTTGAACCACCATAAAGAAAAATACGAAGAATGCATTCAAATGAAAGCCCAACAAAGTAACGTGAAAGATACAACTGAAAAACGAAAACGCCTGAAACGACCACAACAACGAACAATTACGGATACATTTGCAAGTGTCACACCATACGAAAATACCTCAAAAAGACACAAGTACTGTAAACTTCAGGTTTTGTATTTTTTGTGTCATTGTAATCTTACATTACATTGTCTATTGTAATTCTCTGTGTTGTCCTTGATATTCAAGCAAGAAGACTCATGACTCATTCATTTATAATTTCGTAATCACAATCGCAAATCGCAATATAGTATATATAATATAGTCCATTTTCATCAAATCGTGCAGCACTACTCTCCAATATACATTTTTTGCTATCAGTGTCAGTGTTTCCTCTAGGATTTTTTTCAGCAGCGAGGGCAGGCTGTCCAGGGAGCCGTGGCGGCGTAAACAAATGACACTTGACTGCCTATTTGACTTTTATGCCCAGCATAATCCCCCTTTTTACTGAATGGCTGGCATGGAAAATGCGTTTTTAAAGGCTGAATGTAAAAATAAAAAATAATAACAAAAATACAGCAATAATATAGAAAAGAATAAAACAATAAATAATAATTTCTTGATGGGGCTGTAGAATCAGTGGCAAAGTTTGCATCTTTGTCCTGCACCATCACTTTGCTCTCGTGCTCCTTCACTCGGCTCTCCCCCTGCTGTACTCTGCTCTCCTTCACTTTGTTCCACTGCTCCTCCCTGTCTAATGTTACTTGTCTTATACGAGTTAGATAATTTACACTCACATCGCATCTGATTACAAGTGTGAACACAATTTGTTACCTAACCATCATCATTTGAGTCAGTAATAGGCTACTGATACCTGACTAGCGTCATCTTCATCAGGTGTCTTTCTCTTCTTTGAGAAATATTTGAACAAGCTCATCTGAAAATGCAGTCAGCAGTTACATCATGGCGTGTATATATTCGCTTAATGCTATCAGTTAGTTTACTCACGTTAGCGACACTGAATTGAGTTGGCACCGGGCCCAATTAATTAAGCTACCGATATGTTACGTAACCTGAGCTGGCCATCAATATTTTGCGAATGTCTATTTAACTCATAAAATCTATTATAAGTTTTCTTAAGCTAATAAGTCTACCTTTTCTCCGGCGAGTCGTTGCCCTATTTTCAAGATGACACTCCTCTGACTCTCTGACCTGGTGCCTGGGTGCCTGACGTGATGTCACTTTCAAGGCCGCGCTCTCGTGAGTAATAAACGTCGATGGTGGGGGGGGGGGAATCTACTCCAAAGAGTAGATACTGAGCAAGATAGTTATCTAGTTTACCTCAGCACTCGCGACACCTGACCCAGTGCAGGACTCTGCTATGAAGGTGGAGATATGATGCGGCGGTGGTGTATTTGCGACAATTTAAAAAAAAACATAAAAAAGAAGAAATTTGAAGGAGTGGTGGCTAGGATTTAGGAGTGGCGAAAACAGTGTGTGTGAAAACATTTTCTCTCAAAAAAAAGATGCGTTTCTCTCAAACGTTTTTCTTCTCTCTCTCAAAACCTAAGTCTTTGCTCTCGATGCAGTTTCTTTCTCACGTGTCAGGATTTAGCTCTCGCTGTGAAAATAATGTCATGGGCGGGGCCACATTCCTATTGGCCAGTCAGGTGGCCGGCATAGATCCACCAGCATAGAGCTCAACAGTGACCGCCCACTTTTTTAACGGCTCTGGTTCCGGAAGTGAATTTGCCATTCATTTGCTCTATTGACGTTGCATAAAATCCTTATATAAAGAGTTTTAGGCCTGGAACCAAGCCAATCAGCTAGCAGATGAATCGTGACCATAAAACATTTAATTCGGCGCAAACAAAATGTTGGAAAACTGAGAAAAAAGTGACACATCCCATAAACCATTGCAAATGTAACAGCAACGTCTCTGTTTGGTGGAGCTCGCTGTTACCGTGTAAATGTTTACCGAACCCGCAAATTTCATGTTCGGCTGAACCCTTAATAAACTCTTCTCCTCATCACTAAATGAACGCAGTGGGTCAGAAAGTGAAATCATGGTCGCTCTGTGGTAAACGATCGTAGAGTTCAGTGTTAGCAGTAACTAGCTAACATGGAATTTGCGGGTTTGGTAAACATTTCCATGGTAACAGCGAGCTCCACCAATCAGAGACGTCGCTGTTACACTATAGGATTATGGGTAGTGTAGTACTTCTCCATGACATCGCGAATAAAACCTGTTTTTCTCAAAACAAGATTGATATCATACGGATTTGTGGCTTCTACAGGATCATATATCATCGTTTGACAATCTGATAACTCGTGGTTAGTCTACTTTGGATGGTTACGACATTATGGCCAATAATCAAAATCTATATGCAGAATATTAATGGCATTTTCACTTCCGGAACCTCACTATTAAGCTCTATAGATGCGCTGCCTTAGTTGAGCGCGGAGACTCCAAAGTTTGGGTAACACACAACTCGATGGGTAGCTAGCTGAGCAAGTTGTAATCAAAATCATTCCCATCATAAGAATGACTGTCGAGACCTATCAGATTAGAGAATAACAGATCAGAGGTATTAAAGGATGTTTAACTGGTTAGTAATGTGGAGTTCAGCTCAGCTAACATCACTGAAGATTAAACATTAAATAGGCTATCCTCAATGTAAGCTAGTTTGTTATTACTGATGTGTTTCCCAGATTGTCATGGACAAAGAATAGCACTCATATTCATGAATGTGTATTATATTATTAGCATGCTAATCGCTAGTAAAGCTAATCGCTAATTATTTAATGAGTAGTGAGCTAGTTTCTACCTTTGCACTTGCTAGCCTGAAAGCACTGCTTGTTCATCAAAACAAAATAGTTTATTCTGAGTCCATTGAGTAAAACTGTACAGGAGGTTGTATATGATGAACAAAGGTAGTAAGTTATCAGTGTGATAATTATTTCTCTCAAACATTTTTTTTTATCTCTCAGATCATTTATTTTATGTAATAAAGACACAAATCTTACTCCATATGTAATGCGAACCTCATTCAGGGTGAATAATTTCACCCACCCACACCTCATCCCCTTTTAATCAGGGGGATAGTTTTCATTTAGATGCTTTTTGTCCAAAGCAACTTATGGTAATTAATACATACATTCATACATTGATGGCAGTGGTTCAGTATCTTGCTCAAAGGCATTTTGCCATGCAGTCCAGGGGAATCAAACCAGCTCACTTCTGATAAGGAGACGCTGGCTATACCCCTGAGCCACAGCCGCCCCTGTCCTGTGAAAACAGAGGACTAAGGGCTGCTGTGACTACAGTACTACTTATTACAGTGGACTTTTTTTTCATCAAATGGTTTGTCGTCCTACAGGTCTCCCAGCCCCCACAAAGTGCATTGTCACAGTGAGAGAAAGAGCAAGGGGCTAAAACTTAACTAATTCAGCCCGATCGTCTGAAGAACAGTAAACCATACAATGACAATTTTGCGCATTTGAACAAAATCAACAACAGCTACCAACTGTTAGAGCCTTAAAACTTTAACTTGTCTGTTGTCACGGGTTAGTTTGTCAAAATAAGAAAAATTACAGCTGAAATCCTGGAGGACTACATTAGCATTAGAGACGGTTGTGTCCACAAGTATACAGTTACCTACAGTTCCCTCAAACAACGTAATGAAGATGTGCATCAGTGGGAATATTTAAAGTGGGTATGCGCAATTCCGACTGAAAAATATGTAGTAACACGTCTTTAGTTTAATTACTCAGTCCATAAAAGAGTTGTTAAAACTTAAACATGAGTGTAAGCAGTCATATTAACATAGCATTACACTACATACAGTAGCCATTGCCTGATCCACTGCAATTAAGACTGTATAATAAGCAGATTTTACTGTGGAAAGAGCATCCTAATATTGAAGTATGTGGTTACAGTTCGGGCGTGAATAAACCTTTGCTAGGGAAGCTATTGATTCCAGTGCAAAGAGCAATCTTGATGTAAAATTGATATTATAACACTGCATGAAAAGTGGGATTTTCGTCCCCGTAAACGGCCAGAAATCTCTCTAATTTTCGGCAGTTAATGACAATTTACAGCCTGTGAACGTCGCGTTCGTCTGTGTCACATACTGACGAAAACGAATGATGTATGTGGAGCTCCCGGAGGTGTGAACGCCTCCTATTTGCATATGAATAGCAGCGAAACCACGTCTGGCCCGAGAATGTGTGGGCTGGCTTGAATTTCCTCACTCAGTATTGGATGAAACCACTACTTTTAGACAAGCAAACTCACTTGTGATTGGTTGGCAGATCTGTCACTATTGGTCACCCTGGCTCATTATAAACCCCAATTTCCTTTCGCGGAGGTCGCACAATCCATACAGGCATCCCATCACAGTGTTTCCTCTACATTCATTTAGGAGTGGCAGCCCTCCACGGGTGTCACGAGTGCTGAGGTAAACTAGATTACTATCTTGCTCAGTATCTACTCTTTGGAGTAGATCCCCCCCCCCCCCCGACCATCGACGTTTATTGCTCGCGAGAGCGCGGCCTTGAAAGTGACATCAGGTCAAGCACCCAGGCACCAGGTCAGAGAGTCAGAGGAGTGTCATGAAAATAGGGCAACGACTCACCAGAGAAAAGGTAGACTTATTAGCTTAAGAAAACTTATGATAGATTTTATGAGTTAAATAGACATTCGCAAAATATTGATGGCCAGCTAAGGTTACGTAACATATCGGTAGCTTAATTAATTGGGCCCGGTGCCAACTCAACTCAGTGTCGCTAACGTGAGTAAACTAACTGATAGCATTAAGCGAATATATACACGCCATGATGTAACTGCTGACTGCATTTTCAGATGAGCTTGTTCAAATATTTCTCAAAGAAGAGAAAGACACCTGATGAAGATGACGCCAGTCAGGTATCAGTAGCCTTTTACTGACTCAAATGATGATGGTTAGGTAACAAATTGTGTTCACACTTGTAATCATATGCGATGTGAGTGTAAATTATCTAACTCGTATAAGACAAGTAACATTAGACAGGGAGGATCAGTGGAACAAAGTGAAGGAGAGCAGAGTACAGCAGGGGGAGAGCCGAGTGAAGGAGCACGAGAGCAAAGTGATGGTGCAGGACAAAGATGCAAACTTTGCCACTGATTCTACAGCCCCATCAAGAAATTATTATTTATTGTTTTATTTTTTTCTATATTATTGCTGTATTTTTGTTATTATTTTTTATTTTTACATTCAGCCTTTAAAAAGCCATTTTCCATGCCAGCCATTCAATAAAAAGGGGGATTATGCTGGGCATAAAAGTCAAATCGGCAGTCAAGTGTCATTTGTTTACGCCGCCACGGCTCCCTGGAGAGCCTGCCCTCACTGCTGAAAAAAATCCTAGGGGAAACACTGCACCATCTCGTGCCGTCTTCCTCCTCAGACATCAGGTCCATGGTGGCGCACTTCCAAAGGTCCACCTCATCCTCAGCTAGCACTCTGTCTCGCTTCCAGCAGCTGTAAAAACAATCAATGAAGATGATCAGTACTGCGCGATGCACTGCGTATGGATACAACACATCTAATAATGCACCTGAAAAATAGTCACATTGACCAAAAACGGATCTAATCTAATAAATCTTACCCTCTTTGTTCTCGATCGACTCCGAGCTGAACTCCTCACAGCGTCAGCCTGCGATGCAAGATCTGGTTGTTTGTATCTGAAGCTCCTGCATACTGTCTCGTAATGTCTTACAGGCAGCTGGAAAACAATTAATTGAGTGGTATGAATAAAAAAACGTAAGTCACAGTAAAATTAAACAAGGAAGGAGAAAACAGTTAAAGTTACTAACACAATGGTGTCATTATCAGCATCATGTACATCTGGACTTGCAGACGTAGCTCCGAGCTAACAGGAGGTCACGGAATTGTTATGAGGCGAGGTTAGTCTGTGAAAACAAAATGCTCGCAGCGATAAACCTCCGTGTCCCATGAACGATCGGATCCGAGTCGCAGCTGGGAACCGTTCTTTTTTTTTTTTTTGTTATATCACTGTGTGCTCCTCCTTTGCTCTTCCCCCTGAGTGGGACAGAGAAGTTACATGGAGAGGAGCGCAGCCCAGCTGCACGGTGCTTATTAGATATGCAAATGTAGCATGACGCCACCTGAGTTGTGCACGCTGCCTTTGCGCAAACCCCCCCCCCCCCCAAAAAAAAGCTGCAGTGGTCTTAAAGACCGTGTAAAGCGGCAAAAAAATTGTGTTATGAGTTTGTCACACCATAGAAACATGTATCATTGACCACTGAGCCAAATTTGAAAGATTAAAAAAATTGCTAAGTATATAAAATCAGGTCTCTAAATCATGGAAAAACAAGCACTTCTTTCTGCTGTGAATGCGGCGCAGGGGGGGACACGTCATGTTAATGACGTCGGTGTCTCCCCAGGTGTTCCCCTTGTCTATCTAAACCCGCGGACAGTTATCATATGGATGCTTTTATAATGTGTAGTGATTGAGATCCTGACCCACCAAACATCCTGGAAAGTGACGGAGGGGAGTTTTTCGCGCTAAATGACATAATTATACATAATCACCATCAGTAAACAGGACGCTGTCTGACTCTGTCACTCGCGGGGACGGAGGCTGTTTTCTGGGGGACAGTTCCCTAAAGTCTCGGTCAGGAGGGCTGGCAGTCGCGGTGATTTATTTTCGTCAAACACTCTGTGAGTTAAACACTCTTGTGACAAGTGTGACAAATGCTGTTTTCTGAGCAGAAATGTGAGGGAGAGTCGATAGGACAGGCGGAGGACGGACAGGAGGACAGACGCTTCTCCACATACAGCTGTGACATTTGTTTCCCTCATATAAGTCGCCAAAGACAGTTATTTATACCACTTCCGCAGCAGGGCCGGGTTTATGCAAATCAAAGGGCCGTGTTACGTAACGCGGCCCTCTGATTTGCATGATCTCTGACCTGCCCATTAAATCCTGAACACAGAAATGTTGAAAAACAGTTTGTGAGCCTAGCTCCAAAATTAAATTCTACATGGCCGAATGGCTTTTACGTGTTTTAAGTAAACACATTTATGACCTGTTTAATGTGTTTAGAAGAAAATGGCTGATTTTGCTTTACACAGACTTTAACGTCTCTGTTGGGCCGTCCCCAGCTGATGAGAGATGTGTGTGGTCTAGGTGAGGTCGGCTGAGATGTGAACCTATGTAATGCCAGATGTGTGTCAGCAGCAACCTGGCAGTCTGGCAGTGTGCGTTCTGTGGAGTTAGTAGCTGTCCTTATAGCTGGTCAGAGTCTTTATCCCCTGCCACATGCTTCTGGAGTTGTTGCTATTGAATTGCCCCTCTATGCACTGCTTGTAGCTGTGTTTGGCCTCATTGATGGCTCTCCTCAGGCGTCACTGTGCTTGTTTGTAGGCCTGCAGGTCCCCAGACTTAAATGCAGAATCCCTTTTCCTGAGCAGAGTTCTCGCCTTGTAGTTCAACCATGGTTTCTGGTTGGGGAGCACTTAAACAGTTTTTGTCTCTGAAATAGTCTCAGCACAGAAGTTTATGTATGAAAGGACAGCTGATGTGTGTCCCTCCAGATCTGTCCCCTCAGCAAAAACAATCCAGTCTGTGTCCTCGAAGCAGTCCTGCAGGGCTGAGGTGACTTCCTCAATTCATACTTTGACTGTCTTTATAGTTGGTCTTTGTCTACAGCTGAGCATTTTATATGCTGCTGTAGCCGAACGGTCTGCAGGCCCCGACTACACTGCGTTGTGTTTTGGCAAAATAACACGGGACACAGGGGTGGTTTCACACTGAAGCTTTATTTCTGTATGATGGCAATATGGATGTGAGTGTGACAGTCATCCTCTACACAAAAGGCCTCCCTCAGTCAGGAACAGCGCAGACTGCAAATGCAGCACTATCTCCCAAAAATGATCACATATCTCCACACAAACATCTCTCATGACAAATGTAAGCTGAGCAACCACACACATACCTGTAAGATGGCGACATAAAACAATATGGATGTGAGTGGGACAGTCATCCTCTCCACAAAAGGCCTAACACAAAAAAATAAAATCCATTTTGCATATAGGCATTACATGGAGAATGCTTTAGCACATGCAAACCACACACACACACACACAGGGAGAAATTGCGGCAAAATAACTTCATTTGTCTTGCTCAAAATCTCACATCTCAGAACGGTGTTACATTAACATTCATTCATTAAATTAGCTTTAAAACTCAAAAACATAACTTTTCAATCCCGGAGCCTCAACTACATACCCCTCTCTGTCAGGAACAGTGCAGACCGGGAAAGGGAGCTACACACATCATATCCGCAGACTTTCAAAATAAAAGCACGAGTTTGTAAAAATGAAGGACAAAAAAAACACAAAAATTTGAATAATCCATATTTCAAGTAAAAAGAAACTAAAACACATCATGTGATGGATTTTGGTGTAATTAATAATAATAAAATAAAATACCAAAATGTTTTGTTTCCTTTTTCTATCTTTTACACTGGGATCAGAGACAGAGACAGATGGTTTGAGATTCCCAGATGGGGCAGAGGGCTGGCCTTGAATGCCTTGGTGATGTTACATTAGACTTGATCCATACTGTTACTTTCTCTTGTTCGGAAGTTCACATATATGTGGAGTTTTGACAGTTGTTGACTTCAAGTTGGCATGATTAAAGTCTCCTGCCGCTATCACAATGCTGTCTGGGTGGGCGGACTAGTGTTGGCTAATGGATTGGTGTAGCTTCTCCATGGCTAACCTGGCATTAGCTTGCGGTGGTACAAAAACAGCTGTGTCAGAGACCGATGTAATCTCCCAGGGCAAGTAGAAAGGTCTGCACTGTAGCATGATGTACTCTATGTACAGAGAGCAGTGAACAGTGTGTGTGTGTATGTGTGTGTGAGTGTGTGTACGTGTCAGTGTGTAAGCACACATGTGTGTCCGTGTGCATGCATGTGTTTGTTTTGTGTGTCTATCCACTTTCAGGCATACATTCAACTTCCCCAATTCTCTAGTCTGTGAAATGGTCCATGGTCAGCCCCCCCTGGGAAATGCTGCACTTGGGATACTGCCTATTCAGTTATCTCGGTGTGGGCCAACTGAAGGTGTCGCTCAATAACTTACTGAACAAAGATTTCTTGAAAGCTCTTGGCACTTAATTAGTGCTGTTATAGTCATTCTTTTAAGTTTCGACTCCTTTCACTTGTAGTTTAAAGGTGAAAATGTCACTAATGACATTTGCATTTGGCATATTGCTAATATTGTATCTTTATTTTTTCTCTCCAGTCATTTAGAGGAGGTGGTGTTTGCCTGCAGCTGTGAGATCCGCTGGCTGCAGCTATGGCAACAGAAAGGAGGTGCAGGGCTAAGCAGTCAACAGGTATACTGTGCTGATGGCTATAAGAAGATACTCCTGCAGGACATGAACATTAGCAGTTGTGGTAAGTTAAAACAAAATTAGCATTCAAACATAATATGCACACTTGGACCTTAAAGATTGGGAATTCTGACTGTTGATATATATATTTTTTGTATTAATACTATAGCTGGGTTTATGTGAATTCCATGGTATTGGATTGGCTAACTAGGATACCTTAACTGTTTTTTTTTTATTGTCTTATTCATGGATTTGTGGAAAGTAAAACAATATTGGCAATCTCCAGCCTTCTAATTATTATACTGTACCAGAGATATTACATTAAACCATTATTCAACCTCTTCAAACATGAAATACTAAAGTAATGTAAATCTAAAACTAAAGTGTGTGTGTATGTGTGTTACCCTCCTGGTCTACATTCGTTTTCGTTTGAGGTCAGACCCATGATTACTGCGGTATTGTAATAATGCAACAGTACAAAGTACTCATGAGTTGGAACCTCATCATGTTGACAGACCTCACAGCTGGTTTGATCTCATTGCAAAAGGGTCCCTTGCTCCAATTACATCCCAATACTGCTGCATATACCCAGTGTGAAGTTGAACATTGGGGAAACTGAAGTCCTTGGTACACAGACCAAAAGTTGCCAACATTTTTTTTTTTTAGGGTGCTATTGACACTATTGTTTCACTAAGTGGGCTAGATTCGAAACAGCTACAGGATCTAAATAGATTGCAGATTTAGATGAGATTGCTAAACCCACATTTGAAGGTGAAAATATATTTAAATTGTATTTAAATAAATAAATCAAATGCAATTGTAACCCACAAATTGCTTGTAGGGACTAGTTCAGCAGAGCCGGCCCTGACCAATTTGTTGCACTTGGTAAGATTTTATCTGGTGAAGAGGTATGTGACCACTTTGTGTTACATTATGTTAATAATAATAGATAAAATAATAGCACCTAAGCCACATATTAGCCAGTGGTGGAAGAAGTATTTGCATCATTTAATTAAGTAAAAGTACCCCAGTGTCCGTAGCAAAATGTAGATAGAGTATTAAAGTGAAAGTACTGGTTTGGCCTCTCTGACTGATATTATTATATATGACATCATTAATTAGTTACTTATTTAACTAATACTGAAGCATCAATGTGTAAGCAGCATTATACCGCTGTTGCCGCTGGAGGGTAATCAGATAGAACTGAGGTGATGAATATCATCATATCATCAATGATTCGTAATGTCATCATTATGAATCCATTCCTACAGTTTACATATCCAATCTCTGTTACCACGGATTTCCACATCCACTTTGTTTTCCTACTATGTGACCCTAGAGGGCCTCAGCCAGTAAAAAATGTGAACTCTGGCTTTTTATTATATATATATATATATATATATAAACATATATATATATATAAATATATATATATATAAAGACATAGATATACATAGACATAGAAATAAGAAATAAGATCAAGTCGACCTCTTACTAGGTGTCAAAAGCTATGGAGAAGAGATGGGATTTAAAAGCGATTTAAAAACCGACAAAGAAGGGGCCTGTTTAACGGGCAAAGGCAGATCATTCCATAGTTTAGGAGCTGACACAGCAAAAGCACGGTCCCCTCTGAGCTTCCGCTTAGATTTAGGCACACTCAGGAGCAGCTGATTATCTGACCTGAGAGAGCGGGCGGGTATATAAGGGTGTAGAAACTCAGAGAGGTAGGGCGGGGCAAGACCATTCAGGGATTTAAAAGCAAATAGATGAATTTTAAAATGGATCCGGAATTGAATAGCCAGTGGATTGAAGCTAAAATGGGAGAAATGTGCTCATATTTGCGTGTGCCAGTTAAAAGACGTGCAGCTGCATTCTGTACCATCTGGAGACGGGTGATGGAGGACCCACTGACCCCCACATACAGTGTGTTACAGTAATCCAGCTGTGTGGTTACAAAGGCATGGGTTACCTTCTCAAAGTGCTGCCTTGAAAGAATTGGCTTTATTTTGGCCAGCTGCCTCAGATGGAAGAAGCTAGATTTTACAACAGCCTTGATCTGACAGTCAAGGTTAAGTTCAGGGTCCACTTTAAACCCTAGGATTGTGATATTCAGTTTAATATTCTGGGCCAAGGAGCCCAGATCTACAGGGAGGGTTTCAGTGGCACCACCAAAAACCATCACTTCTGTCTTTTTGTCGTTAACATTTTAAAAAGTTAAGAGCCATCCAGGCTTTTATGTCGTCAAGACACTTAAGTATTCGTCTGACATTGTGTTCATCATTCTTTTTAAGAGGTATGTAAATCTGACTGTCGTCTGCATAACAGTGGAATGAAATGTTGTGCTTCCTAAGTATGGAACCAAGTGGGAGCAGATAGAGAGAGAAGAAGAGAGGGCCAAGAAGTGAGCCCTGAGGGACCCCACACGAGAGAGGAGCAGAGAAGGATACTGAGTCACCAAGGCTGAGAGAAAATGTTCGATCAGTCAAGTACCACCTGAACCATTCCAGTGCTAGACCCCCGATGCCCACCCACTGCTTCAAGCGTGTGATTAAAATTTCATGATCCACTGTGTCAAATGCAGCAGTTAACTCTAAAAGCACAAGGATCACACAGTCACCAGAGTCCGTAGTTAAAAATATATCATTAAAAACTCTTAAAAGAGCTGATTCAATGCTGTGCAGGGATTTAAAACCGGATTGGAAAACCTCTTGGAAATTGTGTTCCTTCAGAAAGGCCATTAATTGGCTCTGCACAACCTTCTCCAGGATTTTGGAAAGAAAAGGCAGTTTGGAGATAGGCCTGAAATTGGCAAGGACTGCTGGATCTAGAGCAGGTTTTTTAATCAGAGGTTGTACTACTGCATGTTTAAAATTTTCAGGGACCACACCTGAGGACAGACTGCTATTAGTTAGTGCAATAACAGATGGTCCTACAGTGTGGAAAACCTCTTTAAATAGTCGAGGTGCGACAGCATCATTTGGAGAACCCGATGGCTTCAAATGACCAACAATCTCCTGTAAAGAAGGAAGGAAAAGAGTCACAGGCTCAAACTGGTTGAAGACAGCAGAGCAGGGGACAGAGACTGAGGGGTCATAAGCGGAAGGTGAGATTTGAGCCCGAATTGAAGCAACCTTTCCAATAAAAAAGTGAAGGAAGTTTTCACACACATCAGGGGACGCCTCCATACAGGCAGTCTGTGGGGCATAAAGAATAAAGTCAATAGTATTACACAAAACACAAGGCTTATGACGGTTAGACAGAATAATATCCGAGAAATGTTTTCTTTTGGCATCTTGTACAGTAGGGCTGCACGATTCTGGAAAAAATGTGAATCACGATTTTTTTGCTTAGAATTGAGATCACGATTCTCTGGCACGATTTTTTCACAAAATGTTTATTGCACTGATGAAAAAAACAAACCATTGTAGTATGTAGTATGTAGTATGCAATGTTTTTTTTGTTTTGTTCAAGTTCTATCATTGGATGAGAAATGATTTTTACAAAAGCAAAAAATAAATAAATTAGTCTCCAAGATGAGAGGGCATCCTTTAATCCCTCATGTTGTACAGTGTTTATTGGGGCCGTATCTTTGGCTAGGTGATATGTGATAGCTGCTTGGATCGGCTTCTGAAACAGAGACGTAATATTCCTCACGTAAACATGTGATGTGACATGAAGCCCGAAGTTGGGCTGTGAACAGTTGACAACAAATTTGTCTTCAAAATAAGAGCTTTACATTGCACCCCATTGGAGTTTAGAACTGGGTCCTTAGCGGGGGACTTTTAATTTGAAAGTAGCGACCGTTTCTAGCTTGCGCTACAACAACAAGCTAACACAACCATACAGCTAGAGATCCAGGAGACGCTAGCATCTCCCGGATCTCAGCGGCTGTCCAGTTGCTCATCTAGCAGGCGAGGTGGATATAAGTGTACCCTCCGAGGCGGCAAATCAGCGGACCTAAACAGACCCTCAATTATCCATTCTCTGTCTAAAACCGCGGACCTAGCCGCCCAAAGGACGGGCAGATTGGTGACTTGCTGCCCCGTCTAAAAACGGCTGCTCACTCACTCAAGTACTCCTTCCAAACACTCAACTGCAGGCAGGCTTCCTCCACTGAATCACGTGTTGTAAAGACGCTTTACCACAGGTTGAGGGAGGAGGCAGCAGCAGTGCTGCGTTTGGGGGCGCTTCAAAAAATCCGTGAGGAAAATAGGAGCATTTGTTTGTGATTCAGCTCGAGATAAAAAATGCTTCAGAATCGCTATGTGTAGAAATAAGATCACGTGTATGTGTGAATCGAGATCGCGATTTTTTAACGATTTTCCATACAGCCCTTTTGTACAGTTTTCTGATAATGACGCCAGCAGTCCCTTAACATTTGAAGAGACACCTGCAGTTTGTCCTTCTTCCATTTGCGTTCAGCTCTACGGCACTCGTGTCTGACAGCATGAGTCGTGTCATTTAGCCAGGGCTCAGGTTTCGTTTAAGGCTGCCTGAACTTTAAGGGAGCCACAGTGTCCAAAACAGTTTGGCAGGTGGAGTGAAACCATGAGCTTAGCTCCTCTGTATTGCACACAGACTCAGGAATGATGGAGTTCTGATTGAAGGCCACCGAGAACTGAACAGCAGTGGAAGGGCAAATTATGCGACAGCGCCGAGCAGCAGAGCAGCCTCAAATAAAACAGGCATATAGTCAGAAAACACTGCGTCACAAATCTCTAAATTAAAAACGGGCAAACCATATGATAAAACAAGATCAAGTGTGAAGAAGCGCGGCTGTGCTTTGGGGTTCACACATAATTTCACGAATATGCCATGGAGGGTGCCAAGCTCATCTTTAAACACATCTGCATATTGAGCCAGAATGTATTTTACTACTGTGATGTTTTTAATTTCCCCCCAGATTTTCTCCCAATTCAGGTGAATTTTCTGTAGAAGATCACGACCCAACAAACTAGGCCCCTCCCCCTCGACCACCAGCAGGGTCGCTGGAGCCTTCTGTCCATGATACTCAATGTCCACATCTATAGCACCAGCCAGTGGAATACACTCCCCTGTGAATGTTCTCAGTCTTATATTAGGCTCTTTAAGCGCAGGCGCACCTTCTGAGCTCAATAACTTGTGGAAGGTGACTTGACTAATCACTGAAACTGAGGCTCCAGTGTCCACTTCCATTTTCAGTTCATTTCGTTCACCTTCAGCGCTGTATAGATGGGCTCAGCCCGGGGCTGGCTGATGACATTGACCATGTTGAATGAACAATGCTTCTCAGGCTCCTCACTCTGCATGTGATGTGTGCTCATCTTGGGCTTTACTTTATTTTTAGCTCCCCTGCACTTTTAAGCAATGTGCCCCTTCTTCTGACAATTATGACAGAATGAATCTTTAAATCCAAAGTCATTTGCAAAGTGAGCTCCCCCACACCGGTATCACTCTACAGACTTGCATAGCTATTCTCTTTTCTCTTTGGACACAAGATGCATGGTGCATGGTTGCACTCCTCCATTAGCACTTTGAATGTCTTTAGTGTTGTTTGCTGCCGTCTCCATAGCTTGGGCGATCTCCAGCGCCCTCTTGAAGGATAGTGTGGCTTCCCCCAACAACTGGCGCTGCATGCCGTCGTTATTAATCCCACAGATTAACCTGTCCCGCAGCATGTCCTTCAACACCGCTCCAACTCACAGGGCTCAGATAACTGTCTCAGCTCCGCCACGAATGTAGCCACTGTCACTCCCAGCTTACGTGCATGAGTGTGGAATTTGAAGCGCTGAACAATTACAGGTGGCTTGGGGTTGTGGTGATTTTGCACCGTCGTAACAATGGTGCAGCCAGTTCTTTGAAGTCGATGTCTCCCGGTTTCCGCGGCGTGGCCAGATTGGGGATACGTTTGTTCGTCTTGGCCCCGTACATACTGAGGCGAATCGACCACTGTTTCCCCTCATCGTCAATATCATTAGCCAGGAGGAAGTGCTGCAGCTCCTCACTGGTACCTGGTTACTTCACATTTATATAATGTACACTGATGTAGGGTGTCTTTAACTGTAAACTCTAAGAACTTTTAACAACAAACTGTACCCAGATAAAAGCACTTCAGTACATGTATTTAGTGTAAACGTGTTGTGTTGTCACATTTAACTGCAGTTCACAGTTTCATATGTCATGTTCAAGGAAGGTTGTGTTGATCCTCTAGTTGGCCTTTGTTGTTGAGTCCTGCATCTCTGTCTGTCTCTCTCTGTCTCTCTCTCTGTTTCATGCACCCCTTTGTGCAGGCAATCTTCAGTGGTGGTGTAGTGGGTCTCTGGTGTGATGGTTCTTTTCTCCAAGCATGCTTGAGTTGCCAACATGCAGCTGAGTTTTGACTGGAACTGGTGGCCTCCCTCCCTCAAGCCAGCAGAATTGTGTCACATGTGGCATCTAGAGGTGAAGAGAAACTCCTATGTAGGCTGCAGTGAAGAGAGCATCATCTTTTCTTTAAAGGAGCCTTGAGACTGGGCGGTGACATGTGATGTCATCAGAGGTGACACTTCACTCCCCTGTGTCCCCCTCAATTGTCCAACTTTTCAAATCATTATCTGTTTCTTTGTGACATCTGGGTCTTGTCTGAAAATATTAAGTTGGTGACAGTTTATCAGATACACTAAATTGCCGAAAGTATTCACTCACCCATTCGAATAATTGAAATCAGGTGTTCCAATCACTGCCATTGCCGTAGTAATATAAAAGCAAGCACCTAGGCATGCAGAGTGTTTCTACAAACATTTGTGAAAGAATGGGTCGCTCTCAGGAGCTCAGTGAATTCCAGCGTGGTACTGTGATAGGATGCCACCTGTGTAACAAGTCCAGTTGTGAAATTTCCTCGCTCCTAAATATTCCACAGTCAACTGTCAGTGAAAGCGGTTGGAAACGACAGCAACTCAGCCACGAAGATGTAGGCAACATAAAATGATGGAGCGGGGTCAGCGGATGCTGAGGCGCAGAGTGCACAGAGGTCGCCAACTTTATGCAGAGTAGTCACTACAGACCTCCAAACTTCATGTAGCCTTCAGATTAGCTCAGAACAGTGCATAGAGAGCTTCATGGAATGGATTTCAATGGCCG
This sequence comes from Sparus aurata, assembly GCF_900880675.1. Taxonomy (NCBI): domain Eukaryota; kingdom Metazoa; phylum Chordata; class Actinopteri; order Spariformes; family Sparidae; genus Sparus; species Sparus aurata. Next base: position 35,087,801 of record NC_044194.1, read on the forward strand.
AGCAGCTGCATCCAAGACATACATCAGAAAGTGCAATGCAAAGCCCCGGATGCAGTGGTGTAAGGGTGCGACCACTGGACTCTAGAGCAGTGGAGACACGTTCTCTGGAGTGATGAATTGCGCTTCTCTATCTGGCAATCTGATGGACGAGTCTGAGTTTTGCGGTTGCCAGGAGAACGGTAATTGTCTGACTGCCAAGTGTGAAGTTTGGTGGAGGGGGGATTATGGTGTGGGGTTGCTTTTCAGGAGCTGGGCTTGGCCCCTCAGTTCCAGTGAAAGGAACTCTGAATCCTTCAGCATACCAAGAGATGTTGGACAATTCCATGCTCCCAACTTTGTGGGAACAGTCTGGGGATTGCCCCTTCCTGTTCCAACATGACAGTACACCATTACACAAAGCAAGGTCCATAAGGACAGGGATGAGGGAGTTCAGTGTGGATAAACTTGACTGGCCTGCACAGAGTCCTGACCTCAACCCGATAGAACACCTTTGGGATGAATTAGAGCGGAGACTGAGAGCCAGGCCTTCCCATAAACACTCCTAAACCTTGTGGAAAGCCTTCCCAGAACAGTTGAAGCTGTTATAGCTGCAAAGGGTTGACCGTCGTCATATTAAACCCTATGGATTAAGAATAGAATAAAATAGAATAGAATAGTCTTTATTGTCATTGTACAGGAGAGTACAATGAAATTGAGGGTGCTCCCGCAGCAACAAATTAAAAAAAAGCAACACATAGAACAAATAGTAATATAAATATAAATAAATTATATATATAGCCCTTTAAGGTGCTAAAGGGAGGTAGGAGGAGGTAGATTGGGTTTGTTCTTGTCGGGGGGGGGGGGGGGGAGTGGTTTGTGAGTGTATCCGTTCGTATTTGTAGTTCGTATGGCCCAGGGGAAGAAGCTGTCTGTCAGCCTGCTGGTGTGGGACTTTGTTGACCTGTAGTGTCTCCCAGAGGGCAACAGATCAAACAGGGGGTAGGCAGGGTGTGAGGGGTCTCCTGTGATGGCCTTGGTTCTCCTGAGACAGCAGGATGTGGCGATGTGTTCCAGGCTGGTCGGAGGGCAGCCGATAATCTTTTGGACAGTGTTTATGACCCTCTGCACCGCCTTCCTGTCCTCGGCTGTTGAGCCTGCGTACCACACATCCAGACAGTACGTCAGTATGCTCTCCACAGAGAAGTGATAGAAGGCCAGTAGCAGCTTTGTGTCCAGTTTGTTTTTCCTGAGGACACGCAGGAAGTGTAGTCGCTGCTGAGCCTTCTTAACCAGGGCCCTGATGATGTAAGTCCAGGAGTGGTCTGAGGAGATGTGGGTACCCAGAACCCTGAAGGTGGTGACAGTCTCCACCTGTTCTCCATTTATGAGGAGGGGGGTGTGGTCATGTCTGTTCTTCCTGAAGTCCATGATGAGTTCTTTTGTCTTTTGGATATTCAGGGTCAGGTTGTTGTCTGAGCACCATAGTGACAGTTCCTCCACCTCGGCCCTGTACACTGTCTCGTCCTCGCCTCGGATGAGTCCAACCACTGTGGTGTCATCCGCATATTTAATAATGTGGTTGGTTGGATGAGTTGGAGAGCAGTCATAAGTGTACAGGGCGTACAGAAGAGGGCTCAGAACGCAGCCTTGAGGGGAACCAGTGCTGAGTGTGAGTGCAGTGGAGTGGTGGGGGCCGAGTCTCACAGACTGTGGGCGACTTGACAGGAAGTTTCTAATCCAATTGCAGGTGGGGAGGGGGATCTGTAGTTCCAGCAGTTTGGTGATGAGAATGTCTGGAATTATGGTGTTAAATGCTGAGCTGTAGTCCACGAAGAGCATCCTCACATAGCTCTTCTTGTTCTCCAGGTGGCTCAGCGCTGTATGGCGTGTGAGGGCGATGGCGTCCTCTGTAGAACGGTTTGCCCTGTAGGCAAACTGGTGGGATCGAGGGAGGGAGGGAGACAGTCTCTGATGTGCTGGGAAACTGATCGCTCCAAGCACTTTATGATGACAGACGTCAGAGCGATAGGTCTGTAATCATTTAGGCTGTCTATGGCAGGTTTTTTGGGGATGGGGACGATGAAAGAGGCCTTCAGACATGTGGGGACGGTGGCATGTGTCAGGGAGAGGTTGAAGATTTTGGTGAGGATCCCTGCCAGTTGGTCTGCACATGCTTTAATCACCGCCCCTGGGATACCGTCAGGACCAGCAGCTTTTCTGGGGTTCACTGCTCTTAAGTTTTTTCTCACCTCGTGCTCCTGGAGAGAGAGAGGTGGGGTGCTGGAACCAGGGGGAGGCAGTGACTGCAGGTGTGTGGTGGTGGTCTCAAACCGGGTGAAGAAGCTGTTTAGCTCCTCTGACAGTGTGCTGCTGCTGTTGGAGGATGTGGGAGGGGGGTTGCCTTTGTAGTTGGTTAGGGCCTGGATGAGATGTCACTTAAGTTCATATGCGAGTCGAGGCAGGTGAGTGAATACTTTTGGCAATATAGTGTAGATAAGTGCTCTCTCCTGCAATAAACTGTCCTCCCATTTGGTCTTTGAGTTTTGTGATGTCCTTGAGACGATGTCCTGGTGTGTTTAGAATCATTTTATGACTCTCTGAGGGGGTGTCCTGAAGACACTAGCCCCATTCAGTTCAAGCTGTCATTGCTGCTAATTCAGGAGTCCCATCCCCTGCAGTTCACTATTACAGCACTGGGCAGCTCCTTCAGCAACAGACTGATACACCCTAAGTGTGTGAAGGAGAGGTATCGCAGGTCCTTCCTTCCTGCCGCTGTCAGACTGTACAACCTTCACTTTTGTTTTTGCTCTGGTCAATTTCCTTCACACCCATATGTATTATCTGTATTTAAAATCTACGTTTAAAAAACAAAACAAAACAAAAAAAATGCTGTTAATTTTGCACTATATCATGTAAATTTGTATATATGTCAATTTATTTCATCCCTTTTTAATTGTATTGCTTATTTTTGCTATTGTTTCTGTTCTTGTAATATGTTTTTGTTTTTGTCATATTCTGTCGCTGCTGTGACATACAAATTTCCCCGTCTGCGGGACATTATACCACTTAATGAACGCCCCCATTTTAAGGTTCTTTTTCCAAAATGACATACCGAAATTAAAAGCATGACAGCTCCCACATAGTTTGAGACTCAGGGATGTGCTTGGTACAATTGGAAAGGTAACACCCTCAAGTTTCTTCTAGAAGTGTAAGTGTGATTCTATGACATACTGACACAGAGTTACAGAGGTTGGAACACAGGTTTTGGTTTCCGTCCAAACACAAGGGTGTTCCTATGTTGGAACGGTGTTCCTTAAGGGGTTAAAGGATTTCTGATTCTGATTCTGATTCACAATGCCCTTTGAATGCGGGGATCCTGTGCCAATTCTCTGCATCCTCCTCTGTGTGAAAAGTGTCAGGTGTGTTGAAGGGTGAAATTTTGCTCCGCCTCTGGAGGTAGTATCAGAGGTGCAGCATTGTCAAACTATACCTGTGTGAAAGTGTAAGCTGGTGGTGTGAAGCGGGGGTGTGTCGATAAATACAGTTAATAAATATAGTGGCTGGTAGTGTCTTTGGCAACTTATATGAGGAAAAAAAATACAGCCGTCATACATGGAGAAGTGACTGTCCTCCTGTCTGTCCTCCTGTCTGTCCTACCGACTTCATCACATCAGCCCCCTAGACCAAGAATTCAGTTAACTTTCCCCCAGAAAACAGCCCCCCTCAGAGAGTCAGACAGCATCGAGTTTACTGATGGTGATTATTTCATTATTTAATTCAGAGTGAAAACCTAACTTTGCCACTTTCCAGGATGTTTTGTGAGTCAGGATCTCAATCACAACACATTCTAACATCATCCATATGATTATAAACAGTCAGCAGGTACATGTTTAGATTAACTGGATGACACCAGGTCAAACTAACACAGACGCCATCATCATGACATGTACCGTCATGCCTTTTTAGGACCCGCAGCACCAGCATTCTGTGTGAACACACTGGTTGTTTTTTATGCAGGAGCTGCTTTCTTCTACTGCGGCAACAATGCGGCATCTCTATGTGAAAAGGGCTAATGAGATGACTGAGAGGTTTCACAGTCATATCCAAATTAGAGCAGGATTGAACATCCTACACTATACTACATTTAAGTGTTCTTTTGTATTGACCATTTTCTACATTCCTACAGATATAGAGAGTATAATTAACTAAACTTTGCACACACATAGCCATTGCATATCCCGATGTAGATACATTTATCATGTCCAGACTTACATGATGGCTTCCCTGGAGCCATAACATAAGTCATTGAATCTTAACCTTTTCTAGTGACAATCCCCCCTAGAAAGGTCCAGCTGGTGTCTTACATCTCCCTCTAGGGTCCTCAACCTCCAGGTTGGCACTCAGTTGGTGTAACATGAGTTCATATGTTTGATTAGAGGCACAGCCTGACAAGAACTACTTGCCATATATTACATTGTTTTTGAGAGAAAGACAAGTCTTTATTTCTCATAGACAGTCTTATTCAGTGTGACTGAGTGAAACTATTTCCATGCATTTAACCACCAGAAGGGCGGCCACTGTGCGACTATCGGTGACCAACTCTAGTTTTATCGAAAGAGTCAAGAGCACTGGCAGTATAATTTACAGTAGATGGTTTGACTTTAGGGGAAACCAGTGACCTGGAGGAAACCAATGTAGCAGAGGTTGAACATGCAATCTGTTAGCCTTTTTTGACAACCGTTATTTGATTTACATTAAATTATGCCATTGTCTACACTTGATTTACAAAAACACAACATATTAACATATACAAAAAACTCTAGTACCACATAGTGGATAAAGGAAATTGCATTGAAATCCTTTGTGCACTTTCTAAATCACATTAAAAATTATGAGCCTTTTCAACCATTGCAGTTCATACTGCAGCAGGATAATGAGCCCAAGCACACCTCAAAGTACTGGAAGACCTAAGAAGACAGTGGAGTCATGGCCTGTCCTCCACACCTGATCTCAACCACGTTGAACATTTACAGTCATTGTCAAAAGCTGCCATGATAGACATGTTCTTTACAAGTGTATGCATACTTTTGACAACGTCTTTATGGGGGTGCTTGAAGACTGACTAAGAAAGACAAGCAAGTGTGTGTGTGTGTGTGTATGTGTGTATGTGTGTGTGTGAGAGTGTATGTTATTTATTACATTCTATTTCTCTTTATTTTAGACCTACCAGATATCCACATCAGCCACAGCAACCTCACAGTTATTGAGGGTGATCAAGTAACTGCAATCTGTAATGGCTCTGGATCCCCATTACCAAAGGTGGACTGGCCTGTCAACAGCTTGCACTCCATCTATAAACGAGAGGTAGGGAGGACGCAAACACACAATGCACACCCTTACTCACATCAAGGAAAACATAAAACAGCTGATCTATGTGTTGTTAATGGATTTCCAAAGCAAAACAGGGATGCTCGGACAAGCGTGGAAGCCAGTATACAGAGGCAGACAGAGGAGTTGGTACTTTATTGCCATCATATATTATCATCATCACCATATTTCTCAATGAATAAGTGCAATGTGACATATTCTACAGATACAAACATTGAAACTGTAGAGAAATGCTGGTATGATGTCGATATGACTGTCTGGTTTGATAAGCATCAGGGGGAAAAAGGAGACAGGTGGGCCTGCTGAAGGGCAGAGTGACAAGACTAATGCTCTTTTTTTTAGAGATGGATTCCAGAGGTATTAGTTGCGAGGACCCTGCAGTCCTCAGTTGTTATTGAAAGGGCACACCACGTCAGACAGATGAGGGACACCACCAACCACCAAGACCACTAATAATGAAGTTTCTAAACTACAAGGACAACTGGTATTTCTTACCCTAACCCTTACCCTACATATTGAAGGAGAATAAGTAATTCCTTTGAGGAGAACGATGTAAACATCTTAGCCGGAGAAGACAGATGGTTTGACAGAGGAGAAAAATGTCAAATTGGAATGAATGTCTTTGAACACAGGAGGTGGACTAAGACATTTCTTATCAGCCACCTACAATATATTACTGGGTACCCTCCCCAGACAGCTCAACAACAACCCACAAGTGGTTCAAATGATTCTGAAACTCAGAGCTCACATGTCCTTTGTAAGGACACTCCCACACAGAATTTAAAGCCTTCAACTCCCCTCCAGTTAGTTAGAACTGAAGAAGCCTCTTGGATGAGAGGTCAAATGTCTTCAAGAAACTGAAAAAGTCCAGCTGCCTAAGATACAGCAGAATTCTCCAGGAAAACATTTAGGAAAAAAACTTTTGCCCTTATTTACAATTGTTTAGGCTGATTTAGGTGCACTTGCTTTGTGTTGTGGAGCTACGAAAATCTGCAACATTTCAGGGTAACTGGAGTAAAATACTAGTAAACAGTGACAGTGGTTACTGAAATTACATTCCTCTGCCACCACCTCCAGATTATTCTCAAAGATTAAGCAATCTTTGTGCAGTTTTGAACCCCCTGAGACTGACATATACGTTTCAATAGTCATAAACTATAATTTGCATTATTTAGAAATGATTTTAAAAACTCTTAAACCGTAAATCATAGCTTATAATTTTTTTTCTCCCTGAAGCTGGCTGCTATGCAGTTTCAACAAGTTGTCCGCTGCTGCCGTAGCTCTGATAGAAGCTGAATAATCCAGCCTGGAAGTTTCTGTTGAACATCTTTGTACAGTAAACTCATAATGATATCAGAGCCGGCCCTGGGCACAGGCAGTATAGGCAAATGCTAGGGTGCTGTCATCCATGTGGGGCGTCGAAAACGGGGGAAAAAACTTCATAATAATGAAAAACTACAAAAATATTAGAGCTGTCAAACGATTAATTTTTTTAATCGCGATTAATCACATTTTGTCCACAGTTAACTTGCGATTAATCGCAAATTAATCACAATTTTTTTAGCACATTTTTATACCTTAATGTACCTTAATGTACTTTTTTCATGTTCTTAACATTTTTAACAACATAAGGAAAGACAAATATGCTTGCTTTATGAAAATGTTTATTCAACACTTCAAATCATGCAGGAAAATAAAAGGCTCAAAAAATATCCCCTCACCCTAAATGGGATCAAAACATGGTGATGTCTGCTTTTGGCCGGGGGGGGGGGGGGCGGTGGGCTCTCTGCATCTGCCATGTGTTTGGCTTGCAAATGATATCTGAGACTGGACAAACTTAAATTTTAACTCATTTCATGTCGACAGTACGTGCAGATAACCTTTGTCCTATGGACCGAACCATCTGGCAGTGTTTTAAAAGTGAATTTGCCGTTCATAAGTCCTTTCGCTTTCGCTTTTCAGTCCACCGTGTTTTTCCCGAACGCCAACCCTGCTTCTTATTCTTCTGATTCCCTTTCTTATTCTTCTGCCACCCTCTGGATCAAGACTACAGGTCGTAAATCAACCAATGCGCGTCTCTTTCTTTTTTTTTAATACCGAGCGTTAATCACGCGTTAAAAAAATTGACGGCGTTAAACGGATGTTGTGTTGACGTATTATTAACGCGTTAACTTTGACAGCCCTAAAAAATGTATATTTTTTACTAGGGATGTGAATCTTTGGGTGTCTCACGATTCGATTAGATTCCGATTCTTAGGGTCACGATTCAATTCAAAATCGATTCTTGATTCAACCGATTCTCAATTCAACTTGATTGGGTGCGCCGTGACATTCTGACAACCCTCCATTGCGAAACCCCACCATTCCGAAACACCCCCACTCCGAAACACCGCCGTTCCGACCCTCCCCTCAAAACACTGCCGTTCCGAAATTAAACACCGCTGTTCCGAAATTGATTTTCAAGTTTACATTACTTCCTACATCAAACACTGCCGTCCGCTCACCGGCTGCACTCACACAACTCATTGCTTTTTATTGCTAATAGGCCTATGTCACTATCTTCATTTATTATGTAGTATATTTTCGCTTGCAGCAAACACATTTAAACGTTTGTCTAATCTTTTTACACGCGCTCTCCGTGGTGCTGGAATCCCCACTTCCAGCCGCACTCGCACAATTCTGAAACAAACTGTGGCCCATGGGTGCGATCTGCCAGGGAATGACCCCTCTGGTCGTTCATTTTAACATAACTTGTCTTTGTAGAAGGTTAACAATGTATGAGTGGATTGAGCACTGCTGCTCAGTTTGTCTTTGAAAAAAAAAACAGCAGAGGAGAAGACAATAGGCTACCTATGTATTTTTGATTCAATAAAAACTACATGAAATTGACGGGCCTACACACGCAAACTGTGCGCACGCAAAGGCGCTGTAAGGCAAGGGCGCAAAGGCTGTTACATAATTACAATGAAAGTAATAATTTCCGCAAATGTAATAAACCTCAAACACCTACTAATAATACTGACCGTGCGTGCAAAATCCAGTTGCTGACCCTCCGCTCCGCTGTGACACAACGGATCCCCCGTCCGCGCTCCCTCTCTCTCTTATAATTGTTTGCCCTAAAAATATTTTCCATGAAGAAAACATCGCCTGACATTTAAATTTAAATTCCCATTGACAATACAAATCTCAAGAAATCTGGATGTATTGCTCATTTGTAAACACAACACCAAGAACCACGAAAAGAATACCTAGCACAGTACCATTATACTTGCTGTGTGTGTGTTTATGTGAAATAATAATAATAATAATAATAATAATAATAATAATAATAATAATAATAATAATAATGATAACTTTGAACATTATCACAATTAAGTTATCAATCTGCGATGTAAACAAAATGCAAACATTAGACTTCTAACCATTTTCTAAAAGTGTCTGTATTTTAATTGAGAATAGTTTTTTATATAAATTGCACAAAAGGAAAAGAAAATGTGATTTGTTTTCCCTATTTCAGCCATAAGCGGTCATATTGACCGCACATCATTTCGCGGGATTTCATACATTGTCTCTCTTGTCTCTGACTTTGTTAGCGGTCTCCAGCTGTGCGACTGTAACACAACTTTATATGAAGAAGGACTAACATTAATAGCCTAATTGATTCTAATTTCTTCCACTTACAGAACTGTTTACGACTCGAAACAATGTTATTATATATGACGTTTCTAAACCATATGTCGCAGCTTCATATGCATCAAATTCCCACATCCAGTTACGCAGGCAGCTGTCCAGGGTGCTGAACCAGGTCACAGACAAAGTAGGCTCCACTCTGTGTAACCCAACTGATTCTTGATTCAAAAATTGATACAATTGATACAATGCATAGTGTGTTAATGCAAATTATGGCATCAAAAAAATACAGTTTGTATGAGGTGTGATTTTTATATAAACTGATTCCAATGATGTAATCACACAAAGGCAAACTTAAGACAAAAGGTTACATCTATCTATGGTCACATTATGCTATATAAGAAATGAGAACTTCTCTCATGAAATGCACAACAGCACAACTTTAATAAAAAAAAAGCAAGCCCTTAAAGAGTGTGTTTTCACTAGATGAATATGGGTTTGAAAAAGTTGCTGTCTCTCTGCTTGGAAGGAAGGTGCTGGCTACACTGTGTGTGGATGTTATGACCTGCACCTTCTTTTTGTGCACTTCTGTTTGACATTGTGCCTGCTGTGCATGGCTGCCCTTGTTTGCATAGTTAATAGCCGCTTCTATACTGGGCAGCAAGCCGCCAATTTGACCATCCTTTTTGCGGCTCGGTCCGCGGATTTAGACAGAAGCCGGTAAATTGGGGGTCTGTCCGCCAATTTCGCCAACTCGGAGGGTTCACTTTTATCCAACTCCATTGCGATCTAAATCCGAGACGTCGTTATGCCGGAAATTGTGTGAGATGGGTGGAGGTGTGGATAACCTGCACTGTTGTGCGACCCACAGCCGGGGAGTTTTAAAACCAGGAAACAGCTGATCACAGCAGTCAGTCCATCACTTCATCCGCGGACGTCAAAATGAGCAACTGGACAGCTGCTGACATCCAGGAGATGCTAGCGTCTCCTCGGTCTCTGAAGCTGTCTTCGCTGTTAGCTTGTTGTTGTAGCGGCAAGCTAAGGACGGTCGCTACTTTCATAAAAAAGCCCCCCGCTAAGAACCCAGTTCTAAACTCCAATGGGGTGCAATGTAAAGCTCTTATTTTGAAGACAAAATCGTTGTCTTTCTTTCCCCAAGCTTGCTGCAACGCTGTGTGCGGAAGCCTGTGGGGGCGCACAGAGGGATGTTGACAAGGTTGTATATCTTCATTATATTTATCTTATATTTATTATATTTACCTTTTCAGCTGAGATTTATTAGTTTTGTTTGAGTTTGAGTTTATTCACAATACCACTTCAAACATTACAATAAATACAGTTGGGTTACAAAATTAATTGGGTAGAGTGAATGGGTCCCCCAAGGAAGCTAGAAAAGCTTACAGGTGGGGGCCCATGGTTCATGAGAGGGTAGTGGTACAGACAATAGTGTACACAGTTACCTGTAGCCAGATGATGATGAGTAAATGCACACAAAGAGCGCACCAGAAAATACACAACATTACATTACATTAACATACAATCATAGACATACATCTCAGGAGATAGAGGGCAACACCTTGAGGCCATCATCAATCCCGTTCCAGATCTGTGGCCCCCTACAGCCAACACTCATACTGGTGCGCACATGTCGGCGACATTTTCCTGATATAAGTGGTTTGATTCTTGTTTGGTATGTGTGCTGGGGGCTGGAGATGGGAACAAGACTACTAAATCTAGAGTTTAGCCTGTTGACAATTTGAAACATGAGGCAGGCATTATGGTATTAATTTAGCTCAGCCAGTCTTAGTAACTCAAAGCGGTGGAATAGAGGGTGGGTGGGGGAATTTATCTCTAACCAGGACAGAGCCACTATGACTTTCTTTTGCAAGGATACAGGTTTTTTTAAGATGGGTGGTGAAGGTGTTGCACCATATCACATTACAGTAGTTAAGGTGTGGTTCAAAGAGAGTTTTGTACAACGTGAGAAGGGCTTATAGAACAAGCCGACATACTTGGACAGTTTGTTTACAAGATGGTCGATATGACATTTAAAGTTCAGAGCGTAGTCAATGAAAACCCCCAGGAATTTAGTGTAATGCACTCTTTTTATCTCCTACCCACTCATTTTAATCGGGTTTGGTGGACATTTAATGACAGTTTGTTACATTTGATCCAGGAGTCCACTTTGGTTAACTAGGATTTTACTATATCTTGTAGAATAAGTGGGTTCCTGTGTGATGTAAACATATTTGTGTCGTCAGCAAAAATTGTTTTATGAAATATTTTAGAAGAATTTATAAAATCATTTATATATAGAATTAATAAGCGTGGCCCTAAAATGGGCTTGCAATTAGAGTTATGATCATTGACATGGACATACTGTTCCCTCTCGTGTAGATAACTTCTGAACCATTTAAGTGCTAGACCTCTGATACTATAATGATGCAATTTGTGCAATAAAATGTTTAAATCAATGGTATCGAAGGCTTTTGATAGGTCCAAGAAACTACCAACACCACATTTTCCCTCTTCAATGCAGTCATTAATTTGTTCTATTAGGTCTAGTATTGCCATACAGGTTGTACTATTTTTTCTAAAACCATATTGAGAGGGAAAAGGAATATCTAGTTTATCAAGATAGCCACTGAGTCTACTGTATACTACTTTCTCCATTACTTTAGAGCAGGGATTCCCAAAGTGTGGTGCCCCCAGGGGTGTGCGAGCTGCCACCAGGGGGTGCGCGAGATGAAAAATGTAATGGTGGTCTGGTGTAAAAATATTACACAGTGTCTGTGCGTTCAGACCGAAAGCGCACAAAGAGGAAAATCCGCCTTGTCCACTCCACCTAAGTCGCTTTGTCACCCTGATCGTTCTTGCTTCTAAATTCAAAGGGCCCGCACGCCACTCGCGTTAAACACCACCACGCAACTACTGCTGTCCATCCATTTACAGCCCATCCATTTACCAACATCGTTGATCACGGAAAATTACTCGTTGAAGAGTAACTTGATAACGCACACACACACAGGCACACACCTACACACACACCTACACACACACACACACACACACACACACACACACACACACACACACACACACACAGCCACTGGAGAAACTGCTATTGCAGGGGTGGACTGGCCATCGGGAGTACCAGGGTTTTTTTTATTTATTTATGCTGCGCCTAGACGTTTCTCTGTCGACCCAAGAGAGTGAGAGATTGGTGAAAAAATGGTGATCAACAAACGGGCACGCCACGAGAGAGTGTCCCGCATGATGATCAAGGCGAAACAAATGTACGCCACCTTGAGTGACAGCAGAGATGAGGAGTTTGCAGCGAGTGCTGGTTGGCTGAATCGTTTCCTCCGCCACAACAACTTCACTTGCAGAAGGATGCCAGAGAATTTACAGAGAAGCTGGCGAAGTTTGTGACATTTTCATTCCGGGTTTTGGGAGGAAAAAATTAAACTCCTGTCACAAATTGCCACCTGGTCCCAAATAAACGCCCCGGCTATTATTCGGTAATTTACGGTATGATAACTCTCTCGGTCCGGGGAGAGAGACATGCATCACAGTGCTCAGCTGCAGACACATCAGAGAGGTGACGAGTTTCGAGTCCCAATTTCTCTGGGACCGACCTGACTGAGGGACGACAGCAGAGCGAGACATCCCCATTGGTTATCGCATGGCTTTTCCCCCTTTTCCACCTAGACGCGTCATAGCTCATTACATAAAGTTGAGTATTTTTAATTTTTTTTTTCCTCCCGCCTCCGCCTTTTCCACCTTTCCCTCCTTGTCCGCCTGGCTCCCATCCATTGCATTAGTATGGGTAAGTCTTTGTCGGTATTGATATTATTGCTACAAATATAGGCCTACTGGGAATACTCACACATCCTCCTCCCTCTCTCCCTCTCTCTCTCTCTCTCACTCGCTGCAGGCTGAGCGACTTTTGCGCTGCGCTTGAAAAGTTCCAGATGGATCCTCTTTTATCCTCTTTTAATTTAGGTCTATTTTATGTTTCTGAGCCTATCCTCTTTGTTACTTATTTTGTGGATCGTGTGTAATTTTATCGCACTTAAAACGTTTCAGATTGATCCTCGTTTTTATTTATTTATATCTGTTTCTGAGCCCATGCTCTTTAATGTTGTGGATCATTTGTAACTCCATTGCAATTTAATTCAATGTTCTGTCGTTCTAAGTTCCATAACCGTTGTGTTATGATGATGTTGATGTTAGCTCCACGGTTATTTAATATTGCTGCAATTTTTCTTTTACGCGGCTCAAAATATAACATTTATGTCAAATTATGTAAAAATTTGAATTATCTCAGCAATTTTTGTCATTTTAGGTACAGTGCCAGTAAGTAAAGAAAGGTTGATGCAGTGAGCGAGTGGCTCTGCAATGACGTTTGCAATGGCTTTCATGATCTTACTGCATATACCATCTACACCAGCGGTGGACGAGCTCTTCAGGTCCAAAATGATCTTGAGGAGTTCAGTACCATCTGTTGGTATCATGAAAAATTAATTAATGTAGCTACCAGAAAGAAAATGCTTGAAGGTGACACCAGTGGCGGTTCTAGACCAGTTTTAATAGGGGGGCCAGGTTGGGGCCGGCTTTTTTGTTAGGGGGCACATACAACCTGGAAAAAAAGATGAATCCCTCATTCAGACAAAGCAGTGTTTACAATTTCAGCAATTTTGATTGGGTAGTAAACTGCTGAGACAGTTTATTTCTGCCTTTCCCTTCAGAACAAAATCATTGCAAGAAATCTGTCATTGTATTATTAATGCAGACTCCCTGTCGGGGGGCCACAGGGGGGTCCAGACTCAGAGTTACGGGGTCACTGGCCCCTGTTGGCCCCCCCTTGAACCGCCCCTGGGTAACACCCTGGGGTTGACTTATCTTCTTAGACAGATTTACACCTATTGAGGCGAAATGATTATTAAAACTCTGTGCAAGATCAGCTTTGGCATCACCAAGGTCAGGTAGAGCAGTAGGTTTATGTCTCCTGTTGAGGACTTCATTTAACACATTCCAAGACCTCCTGCAGTCCCCCCTGAGAAGCTTGTAAGAGTTCTGTGTAATAACTTCTTTTGCTCTTTCTATTGATCTGCGTTTATTTTCATAGGAAATATATTTCTCTTTATTTAAGCTAGAAGGATTTTTCATGTAGGATTTGTAAAGCCTACTTTTATATTTAATAGACTTTAAAATACCCTTTGTAATCCAAGGGTTCTGTAGAGTAGTGCTGCATCTGACAGTCTTCTCAGGGATTGTGTCCTTGATGATGTCTTGAATGATCTGTAGCAGACTGTCATATGCAGCATCAGGGGTCCCACTGTCATAGACAGAGTCCCACAACTTGGCCTGTAAGTTAACAATTAGAGTGATTTTGATTTTTGGCGCCTATTCTTCTTCTGCTATAGTAGCTACACTACCGCGGTCCGCCTATGTGGTGATTACGGTCCGGTCTGTTTAAAAATGTCAAAAAGACAGTTGAGCCTTTTCCAGGCATTTAAAAAAAAGAAAACCAAGCCCACGATCCCAAACACGCAGCAGAGCAGCGAGAATGAAGGCGCTACCAGCAGACAGGCAGGACATGAAGATGAGGTAGCTAGCTCTTCTGCCTCTTCGGTGGTTGCTGCCGCTGTCAGTGCAGATCCAAGCCCCAAGCCCACACATGACACACAGCAGCAGCAAAGGATGCTGAGTACTGCTGCATATGAAGATGGCCTTGGCTGTGTTAAGGCTGATTAACTCAAAATGACATCTGACTCCGTTAAACTGAAAGCGATACAGTCAAGACTCAAGCCTCCGAGAGGGTGGGTACCCCCTACTAGAGTCATATGTGGGAAGCAGCGGAAAATACCGGAGGAGTTTTTTGATGAGAGCATTTACCCCACTCTGCGTTACAGCAAAGGCATTAATGCCGTTTTTTGTGTAGCTTGTATGCTTTTCTCATCAGGAGACATGGTTCTGAGAACGAAGCCACTTACTGACTGGAGTAACGCAAAGAAAATAGTTTCCAGACATATGTCAACTCCAGCGCACCATAGTGCCCAACTGCGCACAGGTGAATTTGTTGATGTTGCTTTGGGAAAGAGCGAGTCTATCTATTCCAAGTTAGATCGCTTACATGAACAAGCAGTAGAGCTCACTAAACATGGCCTGAAAGCAGTCATTGATCTTATCGCTGTTTGTGGACAGCGAAACCTGCCCATTTGGGGCCACACTGATGGGCGCAGTAATTTCCAGGTGCTTCTGGAATACCGCGCTAAAGGAGATGAGAAACTAAAAGAGATTCTCGAAAATGCACCTAGCAATGCCAAATATTGCAATCATATGATCCAGAACGAGTTGATTGAGCTATGTGGGAAACAGATTCAAGACACAGTTCTGAAGAAATGCAGGGATTGTCCTTTTTGGCTGACAAGACTGCTGATATAAGTAATGTTGAGCAAGTAGCTCTTGTATTGAGATATGTGGACTGTGTTAACTGCAGCTACTCTCTGCGCGAAGACTTTCTGGGATTTTTTTCTACTGCTGACACTACAGGTGAGACCTTAACCCAACTCCTGCTGGACTGTTTAAGAGAATTGGATCTGGACCCTGCTCATATTGTTGGACAGGGGTATGATGGGGCTGGGAATGTCAGCAGAAAGGTGCGAGGCGTCCAGGCGCGCATCAGAGAACAGTATCCAGCTGTTGTGTATGTGCACTGCAGAAATCACGCGCTGAACCTGGCAAACGTGCACTCCACAAAAATCCCTGTTGTCCGCAACAGTCTGAATACAGCTCAAGAGTTAGTGAGCTTCATTACAGCCTCCCCAAAGTGCCTGCAGTGTTTACTGAGCAACAGTAGCAGCAAAAAATGCCTCCAAAAGTTTTCAGACACACGCTGGTCTCAGCATGATATGTGCCTGTCTACAATAATCGAAAACTACGAGGACGTGGTAACCACACTGGCTGAGCTGAAAATGGATGCTGACGCCAAGTGCAGCTCCACCGCATCTATCGCTCAGTCGGGCTACGGAGACATTTGAGTTCATTGTTTGCCTCATCATCACTCAGGAACTTCTTCACTGCCTAACACCAACTGAGCAATGGGCTACAGAACCCATAATGTGAACTGCCTTTGGCTGCACAAATGGCCACAGATCTCCTGACAGTGCTTGAGAAAAAAAGAGATGACTCCACATACGGCAATATACGGGGAAAAGCATGCTCGCTGGCTGCGCTTGTTGAAGTCGTCCCATCACTGCCTTGCATCGCCAAAAAACAAGCTCACAGGTCTAACACACCTGCCGAAAAAACCACAAGAGTACAGGAAAAGGACCATTTTCTTGCCGTTCATCGACCACTTGACCACATAAGTGAGAGACAGAGTATGCCTTGCATTGCCACGTCTTAAAGCCCAGTACCTTCTCCCCGACAAACTGTCACTGCTGACAAACAGTTTATGGATGGAGATAAAGGAGGAGTATAGTGCGTTGATGCCCAGTGCTGACACTGCAGACGTGGAGCCGAATCTATGGAGGCAGCACAACAGGCCGAAGGATCACACACCTGTCACCAGAGAGTGTGACATTCTCCAAGTTCTGAGACTAACTGCAGACTTCTATCCTAATGTGCATACTGTCATGAAGGTTCTCCTAACAATGCCCATGTCCACTGCCAGTGCTCAGCGGTTATTCAGCTGTTTGCGTCGCTTGAAAACATACCTCCGGAACACCATGACAGACAAGAGACTGAGTGGACTTGCCCTGATGAACATTCATCATGATATTCCTTTCGATTCTGAGGCCATTCTGCGGGAGTCCGACGTGACAGGGAGGCGTAGGCTTTATTTCAAATAGATAGGAACATTATTAACCTAGAGTGTGTTTTTACCATGTGTTTCTGGTGCGCCGTCACCGTAATGTTTTGCTGGGCTGTTTGTTTCTGGTGCGCCGTCACCATAATGTTTGGCTGGGCTGTTTTCATCTGTGTTTCCTAAAGCCCTAAACCCTAAAGCCTAACTGATCTACATTTTTTTGTTGAGTAAAAATCTACTTTGAAACATGGAATTGATTAGAGTTGTTTCTTGTTGATATTTTTTTTTGTTTGGACTTTTAAACATCTGTATTCTGTGTAATTTCTCTCTCCCTCTGCTTAGCGGGAAAGTGGGGACTCTGGATCACTTTTTCATAGCCTATATCCCTCTCTGCACAGAGATGCATTTATTTATAGGAACAGCATAGGCTAGTGAGCACCATACGTATGTCTTCTACAAACCCGGCCATGTTTGCAAAGTTTGGATGAAAACAAATGCTGCAGGTCTGCAGTGCACTGTCCAGGGTGCTGAACCGGGCCGGATTGGAAGGTTTGGCGGGCTAGATATTTAAATGATGCAAATCAGCGGGTGACACCAAACAACGTCTGCCCAAGCAAGACAGAGCTTTTCTTTCTCTCACACAGTGTCCAGAGGCCTGTACTGCAAAGGGGGCTCAACATAGCCAGGCTTTGTGCTCATGATGCAGCTCAACAAAGCCCCGAGTCCCCAATCAGAGTTAAACGGTACTGCGACGGTGGTTATCAACTTAATTTGTTAAGTCCGGTTCTCTGCTTTGTGCTCTGCGCGCGTTCACATAAAAGGGGGCGTTTGACGTCATATTATTCTACTTCCGTGCGAAAATGGATCGATCCCGGGCCACATATTTACTCAAGATGAGCAGATTCTTATTATGCAGGACTATGAAGAATTCAAGGAAACCATCACGGTAAAAAGTAACACTGTCGCTGCCAACAGAGCGAGGGAGGGCTGCTGGCAGAAAACTGCTGACCGTGTAAATGCGTAGGTTAACAATGATTAATATTATGATCAATATTATATTAAGCTCTTAGTGTTTTAATTTCTGAAAGCTCAACATTGTGCAACTTTTACATATCAACCCTCATCCATTTAAAAAATAAATAAACTAAAGCAACAACTATCTTTTTTCATTTTTGAACGATGTCTATATTGTTTTCACATTTTACTGATCTCAGTTATAGAATGCGCGTGTGTTTTATTGAAAGCGAGGCTGAGTGTGCGTAAGCTATAAATGTTCAGTGTTTTTTTTTTTTGTTTTTTTTGTATTACTGTGTCGGGATGAACAAGCAAATGTAGCTACTGTCCCTGTACAATGACAATAAAGACCTTTTTGACAGTGAAAATAGCTCAAGCCTGTAAGATTTGTGTTTGGGCATACACTGCCCTACTACGGGTGAAACATTGATCAGTTCATCAGTTTATTCATGGACACATCAAAGAAATAAGTAACTTTACTCATTATCTGTGACAAATAAATACTAGGTTGGCCTAATTAATATTTCATATTGCATTTTGTTAAGATGTGGAAGCAGCAGTCGGACATGGCAGCAAGTTAGAGCTAAATACAAAAACATCATTCAAAGTGGTATGTAGCCAAGCTGCCCATCATTTTGTCAGTGTGTGTTCTTGCTCAGATTTTCTGCATCACCAACTGAATGTAAGTAGGTTCCCATGGCAAAAAAAACGAAAGGCTACACAAACAATTTGCCCGACAGTGAGCGCACAGCTTCTTCGAGTGGCATTCCTGACACTCGGCTCAATAAGTGAGCAAATGTACCGTATTCCCTCGGCTGAAAATCTATATCGCTTATAGAGAATTTCATCAGGAAATGCCAGCGGATCAGCGGTCGGGACCAGGTTATGAGCTAAGCATAAGTTACCATGGTGATCTAGCCGGGTTAAAAGAGAGCCACCTTTGTAGTACAGGGAAGCCTGGCTTTAGACTCAACATACCTCGCTAACCCACTAAACTGGCTTCGCAGTACAGCCCTCTGGAGAGACACAGCCGCAACTGAGAGGACGATCGCGCGTGTGTGCGCAATTGCGCATAGCATGTGTTGCCCCTTCTCCACTACACAATACAGCACAATTTTTCTTACTGTTCGACAAGATTTTGAGAATAGAGCATAATCACATTGCATTTGCTAAATGAGCCTGCTGAATGGTTAGAAACCTATATCCTAGGTGAGCCTGGTCGCACACCACACGCTTTCAGACATCATCTGCTCATGCCTGTTCTCTTATTCTATCCCACTCTCCCTCCAGCCCAGAGTCTACAACAACAATACCATTCGTTCCATGAATATAACTTTGGTCAACGTGAGCAGAGATGACAACAACTTCCAGTTAACCTGCACCGCTACCAACATAGTGGGCATGACCAATGCTTCCATCCAGCTAACTGTTCACTGTAAGTACAGACACACATATATGTGCTTATACTGGCTAGCCATTCTTTGTTTTAATTTCTTTATTAGTGTTTTCATTATGCTAAACAGGTCTATCCTTCATACAGTGCATTCAGACCCCTTCATTTTTTTTCAAAAATGGGTTATGTTGCAGCCTTATGCTAAAATCATAAGAAAAATAAAAAATAAAAATCCTCATCCATCTTACTCTCCATACACTATAATGACAACACAGAAACAGAATTTTAGATATGTTTGCAAATGTATTGAAAATGAAAAAATAAAATAACACATTGATATAACGGTAACCCTTTCTTTTACAGTCCCCTTATTACCAGATATTTACTTGGTAAATTCATGATAACACAAAAGTGTTACTAGGTAATTACCAATGGTAATAAGAAAGTAAATACAATAAAACTATGGCCAAAATACTGAGCATTTACCTAGTAACTATATGGTAAATTATAGTGTGTTATTGGGTAATTACTGCTGGTAATAAGAAGGTAAGTACAACGAAACGATGGCCAAAATGCTGTGTATCTACCTGGTAACTATATGGTAAATTTTAGTGTATTATTGGGTTATAAGCTGGTAATAAGCAGGTAGCTACAGTCCCCTAATTACTAGCTATTTATCCAGTAAATATATGGTGACAAAAATGTGTTACTAGGTATTAACCACTGTAATAAGAAGGAAAGTACAATGAAACCATGGACAAAATCCTGGGTATTTACCCAGTAAATTAGCAAGTAAAAAGCGCTATTGGTAATAACTACTGGTAATAACTACTGGTAATAAGTGGGTAAATACAGCGAATCTACAGCTGAAATACTAGTTATTAATCTGGTAAATTATATTTTGGTTTTGGGTCATTCCCACCTTAAAAACTAGGTAAGTACAGAGAAAGTATAGCTGAAATACTAGGTATTTATCTGGTAAATTATATTGTGTTATTGGGAAATTACCACTGGTAATAAGCAGGTAAGTATTTCCCTGCTAAATGTATGGTAAATTAAGAATGTTTGTAGATACCTTACCTTTGCCATTGAATAAGCACAAACTTGTACCATATAGGTTCAGATATATTACTATGCAATACATGATAATTTTATCGGTCAGTAAACTAAAACTGTACTGTAAAAGAAAGCCGTGTTTGTTTCCATGTAATTACCATGTTCTTACATATATAATGTGTAATAGATAACTCACCTCACTGGTAAATAAACACAAACTTGTGCCATGTAGGTTCTGATATATTACTATGTAATACATGATCATTTACTCAGTAAGTAAAGTAAAACTGTACTGTAAAAGAAAGCTTTGTTTGTTTCCATGTAATTACCATGTTCTTACATATATAATGTGTAATAGATAACTCACCTCACTGGTAAATAAACACAAACTTGAACAATGTAGGTTCAAATATATTACTATGTAGTACATGATCATTTACTCAGTAAGTAAAGTAAAACTGTACAGTAAAAGGAAGCCTTGTTTGTTTCATGCTATTACTATGTTCTTACTAAACTCTTTGTAATAGAATATTCCATCGTCTATGCAGTTAAATTAATTTGTACCATTCATGTTCCATGACATTACTAAATAAAATGTGACAAATTACCCAGTTAGTAAGATGAAAATGCACTGTAAAAGCAAGCCTTGCTTGTTTCCATTCTATTAACAGGCTCTTGCTATACAGTTCGTAATAGATTACTCCCCTTTTCATGCAATCAACACAAACTTGAACCACATATGTTCCTGGACATTATCAAGTAAAACATGTCAAATTATCCTGTAAGTCAGCTAAACCTGCACTGTAAAACTTTGTTCAATGCTATTACTATGTTCCTACTAAAACCTTTGTAATAGAACATTTCATCGTCTATGCAGTTAAATGAAATTGTACCATATAAGTTCCACAGCATTACTAAGTAAAACATGTCAAATTACCCAGTTAGTAAGATGAAAATGCACTGTAAAAGGAAGCCTTGCTTGTTTCCATTCTATGAACAGGCTCTTGCCATATAATTTGTAATAGATTATGTCCTTTTCCATGCAAAGAACACAAAATTGAACCTTAAAAGTGCCACAACATTACTAAGTAAAACATGTCAAATTACCCAGTGAGTAAGATGCAACTGTACCACACAAAAAGGACTGTTTAATACCAAGATATAACAAAGGTACAGTGGAAAGTAACAAGATGTACCAAAGTTACCATGAACATTATTAAGTAATATATACTTATTACTGCAGAGTCAGGGTTCAAAGACAACGCTTAAACAAAAAAACAAAAACAGAACTCTTCAAAATGTTACCTACAGTGTCATTCTCAGTGAACTCTGGCAGCAGCCTGAAATCTTCAGCAATCCACACCTGTGCAATGATTGCCGTTTGGGCGATTGTGTTCCTGTCCACACACAGCGATTCACAGCTGAGGCTAATGCTCCTTGTATGCCGAAAGTAACAAGATGTGCTGAAGTTTACATTGTTGCAACCATGAAAAATTAATAACTTGTTTTTGAAACAAGAGAAACTTAATCGGTCAATTACCTCATCAATTATCAGCTTCTGTCACACGTCAGTAGGGTTGGAAGGTTGTTTCACTTTGTAACATGCTCTTATGCCTTTGAATAAGCGTCCAAGAATGCTTTTCCTATGCTCCTTTCCAAGCCAGTGGTTCCATTCTATGAACCGTAAGTTCATTTTTTTTAAGGCCCTCTCTGTTAGGTTACCCCTGTATTTGTAGATGTCCTCTTTGTAACTTTGCCATGCCCGTTCAATATGCTGTGTGTGAGCACCACTTCCAGGGTGTACAAAATGTCTCTAGTGATTCAGCTGATAGTGAATGTATCCTTCACATGACAATCTGTTGTAGGCACTCCAGGAATCACTAATCACCTCACTTGCAGGTCTGATAGATTTTTGGATTATTGTGAGTAACTGCATCCTGGATCGATTTTCCACCAGCTTTAAGACAAGACGTCTACAGGACCTCTTCACTTCCAGCATTCCAAAGACCCACAAGCGTCTTCGCCAGGCTGGTCCGCGTCGTGTATGTCCATACTGAAAATAAGCAACATGTCATGCTTTTATGAAATTCATCTGAAATTATAGTGTTAGACTCACTTAAGGGCGGTCTGATTCACCCCCATTATCATGGTAGTGCTAACTGGCATATGACATTTCATAGGGCCATCACATCCAAATCAACATTTTTAGAAGTCATATTTTTCCAAGCAAACTTGATTATGTATATTTGTATGCAATGAAATAGTAATATGTAATGCAGTATTGAGGCTGATCAATAGGACCTGAAGTGATCTAATCTTAGATTAATATAGATACATTTGGGTGGAGTATTTTACTCTATGAAAACCTGTTTCCAATGTATTTATAGTACTGTAGTAATTCAGATGATTGTACTTACACAACAGAAAGGACTATTTTACTTACATAAACAGACCTTACCTTACGTTTGTGTCTATTGCCACAAAAGCTCTCCTCCCTCCAATTCTCATTTTCCGTCTTCTTTCCAGTTGCCTAACTGCTTCAGCACAGATTTTTCGCAACAGCGTACTTACTCTGGTCAGTGATTTGCTGCTTCCACATACTACATCATGTCTACTTGTCTCTTCCTCAAGCCCTATGACAAACTGAGACAAAAATGACTAAATATGACAACTATCAACATATCATCTATTGCGTTTTATCTTAAACACTACAACACAACAGTGTGTATGTGTGAGAGAGAGAGCGAGAGAGAGAGAGAGAGAGAGAGAGAGATAGAGAGAGAGAGAGAGAGAGAGAGAGAGAGAGAGAGAGAGAGAGAGAGAGAGAGAGAGAGAGAGGACCTAACCTGTGCATAACTTTCATCCATCCATGATGATAATGGAATGTGTGGCCTGGAGAAAACTGAGCCCCCTCTGATGGACCTCATGATGGCCCTGCCCTTGTGGGTTCTTCTTCTATAGCACTTGTACATAACAGTTTGTCATAGTATTGCCATGGGTACACTTGTCTTTTTAAAAATGTGTCATTTCAAATAAATAAATAAATAATAATAAATAATTAAACCTACATAAAGATAGCTCACATAAGTTCATTTTGTCTTTTCTTTCAAGATTTTAGTCTGATATAAAAGAAACAATAGCTAGAGTAAAATCTACATGAAGATAATCTGTTAAGATTTCATCAATTTGAAATTTACAATATAATGGCATATTGATCCTTACTTACCACCTATATCCATCCTTGGTCGTGTTGGTTCTTTTGAATTGAGTCTTGAGTTGGTGAGGGACGCAATAACGTTCCCATCCAACCGAAACAATCCATTAACGCCAGAGTTCAAATGTTTGGCAACACTCCGGTGTTTGGCTACGGGGAAAATGCAGCTCTTCACACGGGACTAGTATTACCTGGAGACCTCAAGTGATTTCGAAATTATCCCACCACGTCTGTGTTTCGTGCGGCGCATTCGCACAGGATAAGCGAAGTCTGTGTTTTAACTCGAATTTACTGACATTAACCCCTGGGTCGATCGCACCGGAGCCCTTGCTGGAGCTGCACAACTGTTAGATATGGATATTTTTAATATAATAACTGGTGAGCCTGTTGAAAGATGGAAAAATGTTCCTTACCGCATGCTGCCATGCATGTAATCCATCTAATCATCTTTCGAGATTTTGCTCTTCTGATGAGCCTCCTGAATTTGCACCCAAAATGCTGTCAAAACTTTCATTTATAATTCCCAACGCAGCCTCCATAATTCTCGACTGGGAAAAAGGCAGAAAAAAGGTGGAAAACAAAAAACCTCAAGAAAAAAAAAACAACCCCAAATCACAGAGATGCCGATTCACACGGGACTAATATTATCACATGACCTCTGTGTTTGGTGAAATATGGTAGGTAATTTGTGGTGGAATTTTTACTTTACAAATCACGGACGTGGCAGATTCGCACAGGATTAAGATCACAGACAACCTCCGCAATTATTACAAATTACTGGAGGTCCCCAGGTTATACGAATAGGGCGAATAGGGCTTTTGTGTCAGTCGGAAAAAGTTGCATTCCATCAATACACAAATTGTCTTTGATGCATGTTACAATATACTGGACATTGTTGAGAAATGGCCCGGATCAACACAGGATTCCCACATTTTTATGGAGAGTGTTTTGACGCAGCTTTTCGAGCAAATGCTGCTTTTATTGGCAATTCACGTTTTTCATCGCAATCTTCTAATTTGTAATTTTTGACGGAGGCGTTTTTGTTTTTGGGGGGGCACTTAATTCTCCTCATAAACACATTTCCTTGTCTAATATCTTTTTATAGGCTTTGTCATGGGCTTGTAGGCAACTTCCTTATTTTCACTTCATGCATTGCGTAGCCTAAATGACTTTTCAATGGGCTGCCCTGTCACTCAACAACCAATCACCGTTGTCACCGCTTCTAAGTACGTCCTTATAAAATGACGTCATCCATAGCAACAGAGAGTTACTTCTAGTTTAGGCTGCTCTTCCTGCCTCATGCAAGCACGTAAAAGAGCAGGGAGTCCCCAGAACAGAACCTTACTGCCAAATACAACATGTGCAAGATTATTTTTGACAAAGTCATCCTGACTGAAGGGTAGTTTCTACCCTAGTTTCAATGTGTTGACTGAGTTTCTTGGGGCAGAAGTTCAGTGCCAGCATGCACACATGCAATAGGCAGGGCCTGTCATAAATCACTATTTATTGAATTAATCACTTTTATAAGAGTAGAGTGAAGGAGAGGAGTGCAGAGACTAGATCACATACGTTTATTTACCTCTCAAACTCTAGCATGTCCTGGTATGTAAAATCAAGATTATTAATGTTTGTGTGATTATGATATAATGTTAATAGATCATATTTTATAATCTGTCTTGTAGTTCAGAGTCCAGAGGACGTCGTACACCGATACAGAGCTCTATTAAAAGAATTTCAGTGTACAAGGAGCATCAGCCTCAGCTGTGAATCGCTGTGTGTGGACAGGAACACAATCGCTCTAACGGCATTGCACAGGTGTGGATTGCACATTGCACAGGTGTAGATTGCTGCAGAGGGTGAAGATTTTAGGCTGCTGCCAAACTTCACTGAGGAGGACACTGTAGGGAACTACGCCAAAACCTGCAAGACCTTCCTGGAGGGTAACAAACTGCTTGAGGAAAAAATTATACAAATGAAAAAAAAGTCTGAGCTGCTACCCATAAAATGTAAATTTAGAAAGTGAGGGTTCGCACTACTCAGTAGTAGACACTAGGCCTGGGCGATAAACCGAAAATTTACCAATACCGAAATTTACAACGATAACTGACGTCATTTTGCCCGTGTCGGTATATTCGGTGTCATAGGCCTAACACCACTAGGGACAGCGGGACATGTCCCCCCCCCCCACTTTCCGAAATCCCGTTTTTGTCCCCCCCACTTTTTTTTAATCCAGCGGAGCAGTAGCTCTCAAGCATCTGATACTCAAACATTAGGTCTACTTGATTAATATACCCAGTTTATGTGCTTATTTTACGTTAATTTGATGGCAAACTCCGCCCGCTGATGCAACACCAGCTATGCCAGGTTAGTAATCAAGTGAACCCACTCTCGCTGTGAGACGCGGACAGTTTGTGTAATGATGCTGCGTTCAAACGCTGCAACAGGCGGGTGTCTTCGGCCGGCCGGTCCATTGATCAAACATTTGTGTTTTGTTTTTTATTCACTCAAAATAATGACTGTATTTCCAGCTAGAAACGCGCATCTCTCTCCTCCCTCCATTGTTGTTTGCATTTGTGTTTCTGCGTGGTCTGACACGTGAGTGTCCTCATGCTGGAAAACGTGACTTCTCGCGTACGTGACGTCACTCCCCGAGACGCAAGAAGAAAGCAAAAATATATATTTTTTACTAAGGAAAATGACAAAACTAGTAACGCGTTACCGGCATCACTGATTGTGTAGCTTAAGTGCAACATGGAGCATGAAGATGTAAAGAAAAAACATTAAATCAGTAGAATTAACTTTGAGCAAGTTTGGAGGAAAGTCGGAGGTGTGGACCCATTTTAAACAAGTCGTGGGCCGTGATAATAACATTTGTCGGCTTTGTCGAGTGCATTAAGTGCGGCACTTGTTGCATTATTCATTAAGATTTCTGTAGTTCAAACAACTCACAATTGTAGTCGAGAACGTCAGTTATAACAGCCCACGTATTAAACAGTTGTCGGGTTTAAATCGGTCTCGAGCTCATAATTACATTCAATGTGTCGGGCCGGGCTCGGACACAACGTGCACGGGCTCGGGTTGGGCTTGATTCTAAGCTCTACTCGGGTCCAGCCGCGACTTTACTGAGGTTCACCCAGTGTGAGCAGCAGGAAGACGGTCAGCTCACCTCCCAGAACATGGCACTGAATCACTGGAAACTGATATAGGGAACTTCATCAAATTACTTAGCATAAATATATTAATACAAAATAATTGCAGTTCTTTCAATATCTTCCATGTCATGGGGCCCAGTGACTCCAGCAGCAGATTGTATTAGTAAACTGGACGAATGAGACACAGCTATGTTTATTGTACTTTAGTGCTTCCTCTATTTTATATGAATATTAATATGCAGAAATCTAAAATAAAAAAAATGTCGAATGTAAACTGTGCCAAAAGACTGTTGCGACAAGTCAAGGTAACACATCCAACCTCTTCCACCACCTGCAGTACAACCACGTGATTCAATTCGAAGAAATAAAAAAAGCGAGAAGCGATCAGGACCAGCTAAAAGTGTTAGAATTTGTTTATAAGAGACTGTATTTTTAATACTTTGTGTTTGAAGGAAATTTAAGTTGTTTTATACTTTTAAACTTGTTCAGTTGTCATTTCAAGTAATCTGTGCTTTTCAGCTGTTCAATCGTGTGCTTATCAGTTGTTCTTAACTACTAAATAAATAATATAAATCTTAACTACAGTGTAGTTCTACAGTCCTTTAAAGTGGAGGGGGGGGGGTTACTTATTTATCGTTCATTTATCGTTATCGAGGTGAGTTGCTCAATATATCGAGATATTGATTTGAGGCCATATCGCCCAGCCCTAGTAGACACTATATTATGATGTTGGGAAGGGTTATGTGTTTTTCCCTATGGTAGGGAGTTGAGGCCAGTTTTCAGTTTGCAGAGGGTCATTGTTAATTAATTTTTGAAACATTTTGTGTATGTTAGGCTTTTGTTCTTTGCTCTTTGAACCCTGAATCTGCAGTAATAAGTATATATTACTTAATAATGTTCATGGTAACTTGGTACATCTTGTTACTTTCCACTGTACCTTTGTTATATCTTGGTATTAAACATTCCTTTTTGTGTGGTACAGTTGCATCTTACTCACTGGGTAATTTGACATGTTCTACTTAGTAATGTTGTGGAACTTTAAGGTTCAATTTTGTG
Organism: Sparus aurata; assembly: GCF_900880675.1. Taxonomy (NCBI): domain Eukaryota; kingdom Metazoa; phylum Chordata; class Actinopteri; order Spariformes; family Sparidae; genus Sparus; species Sparus aurata. The sequence continues at coordinate 35,115,499 of NC_044194.1, forward strand.
TTCTCTGCATGGAAAAGGGCATAATCTAATACAAATCATATGGCAAGAGCCTGTTAATAGAATGGAAACAAGCAAGGCTTCCTTTTACAGTGCATTTTCATCTTACTAACTGGGTAATTTGACATGTTTTACTTAGTAATGCTGTGGAACTTATATGGTACACTGTAAAAAAAATCCTAATTTTACAGTATATGACAATTTTTTTTACAGTAGTTTTCCTGTTCTTTAAAAAAAGTGTACAAAACTGTAAAATTACAGACATTATCTGTATTTCAACAATCCGCCTGTTATTTTAAGCATTATGACAGTAATGACAAACTACATTAATTTCTAATTTTTTTACAGAAAAATACTATATTAATTTTACATGATCTTTTCTGTTTTCTTAAATTACATTCAAATTCACGTAGAATGACAGTAATTATCTGTAATTAAATATGTAGCCTGGTATATCAAAGTTTATGTCCATACTAACAATCTTAACACTTTTCTCTGTAATTTTAAGGTAAATCTTATTATTTTTATATTTGCATGTAATTATACATTCAACTGTAATTAAATATTTAGCTTGTTATATAAAGGTTTAAGTCCATACTAACAATGTAACGTTTTTCTCTGTGATTTTAAGGTAAATCTGATTAGTTTTAGATTTATGTGTACTTTTACATTCAAACTCTGTAATTAAATATGTAGCTTTTTATATAAAGGTTTATGTCCATACTAACAATCTAATGTTTCTCTCTGTAATTATAAGGTAAAGATTAGTTTATATCTGTGTATTTTTACATTCAAACTCTGTTAAAAAAAATATGTAGCACATTATATAAAGTTATATAACAACGTTTTTCTCTGTAATGTTAAGGTAAATCTTGTTCACAGTCTTGTTCACAAGTACGTATATGGTATATATAAAAGTACTGGTGTAGACTTGTATAGATAGTACTTTAATATTCAAACTGTAATTCTAAATCAGACAAAAATACAATGAGTGAAGGCAAAGTCAGGAAAAAGGATTGCAATAGTCCAGACAGTAGTGATGGGAACGACAGTTCCTTTTACTGTACTGAATCTCTAGAATCTGTTCATTAAAATGATTAGTTCAAAAGATTTGTTCACCGAATCGTTCAGTGCTCTTCAACTCCCTGAACTGATAAACAGCCAAACGATCCGTCATTCAGTCCATTAATCAGCCCTGAGGTTCACGTTTACTTACTGAGGGACGGTGCGTTCACGGTCTATAGTACACAATCATTCACGGGAGATGCAGCGCTGCTTTGAGTGGTACACATGCACTAAAATTATGGTGAAAGTGTCCTCTGTGCACAGTAAAATCACTTAACATGATGCTACACGGATGTTAGCAACACAGCGCTAGTTTTAGCAGTACAATTACTGAACGTGAATCAACTCCTCTGCCCTGAGTGAGTGACTGATTGACACAGCACCACTGTCAGCACAGTACGTGAACGAGAACCACATCCTCAGCGATGCGAATCATGAGTGAGTGACAGCGCGAACGAGATTCACGTCCTGACATCCCTCGTTCGCGAACGACCTGTTGAGGACACGAATCACGTTCGCGCTGTCACTTAAATCAGCATGAACGTGAATCAGCAGGTCGTTCGCGAACGACCTGAATTACGTTACCTGCTGAGAATCACGTTCGCGAACGTGAGTGACTTTCACTGTGCAGTAAAATCACTTAGCATGATGCTACACGGATGTTAGCAACACTGCACTAATTTTAGCAGTACGGTTACTGGACGTGAATCAACTCCTCTGCCCTGTGTGAGTGGGTGAGTGACACAGCGCCACTCTCAGCACAGTACGTGAACGAGAGTCACGTCCTCAGCGACAGTTCTCTGTATGCAGTAGGTTCACGAATCATGAACGAATCACAGCGCGAACGTGAATTACGTCCTCACAGTTCTCTGTGTGAGTCGCGGCAGTTCCACTCCCCGCCGGCATGCTCGCGGCTGAGCTCAAGTGAACTGAGAAAGGAACGAATCAGTTCTTGAAGTGATTTCGTTCACTTCGTTCACTCAAAAGATTCGTTCGTTTGAACGACACGTTCGCGAACGACACAACACTACCAGACAGCTGTAGGCAGGTCAAAAACAGTGCAGTGGCATGTTCAGCTGCAATTGGTAAACTTGTTGATTGGTAAAGCTTGAATTCGAATGTTGCTTAAATAACAAAGATTCATGCAAAATTAAAGGTTGTGAGTGGGTTAGCATTTGTAAATTCCAAGGTTGATCAAAATAATGTCTATCTATTGTGTTACATTACATTGGAATAGGCCTTTATCTGCTATTCAGCACACTGAAAGTAACAGTACCATGAAAAACTAAATGATGACCATTCTGGAATGCAAGGAAAAATTCTGATGCTTTTGATATTTTGAAGTGAAGTCAACTCACCTTTGTTTATATAGTGCTTTACACGTAATGCAGTCTCTACAATTACTATTGGCTGTCTAGCCATGTTGCTTTGAATGTGATTGGTTGATGTGGCTGTCATCAAGAAAACTGACCAATGACAACTGTGCACTTTCAACTGAATAGGGCGCTACTGTTTGTCGGGCTGCCTATCTGACCACTAATGGATTACCTGGATTATTACCTGGATTATTTTACATCTGTTTGCCATGTTCTTTTTTTTTTTTTTTGGAGCGATTCCGAATTGTCTGGTTTCAACGGAGAACAAAAAAATGGAGTATGGACGCAGCTGAAGGGTCAGACGGATCTATTTGGTCAGCTAACATTAAGTGAACTTCACAGTTACAACTGTTCTCCGGCTGTATCAGGTAAGACAACATTTCTGTTATTTTCTGTAACCTAACGCAATGTTTGTGTTCAGTCCCTAACTTTCAGTGATGGTGTTTTCACACAGATTAGCTTACATTAAGTAACGTTACGTTAAAAGTGACAGGTGACAACGTTAGTTAGCTTGTTGGCCTGAGTCGTGATTTTAATATTGAATGTGGTTTAAATGAGAGGTTTTGTTTGTTCTGTTTGTAGAACACGAGTAAGTAACCTAACAGTTGGTTCTGTGTGTGTGTGTTTACACGGTAAAATAAGTAAAGCAGTGGCACAACTCAGCCAGGAAAACAAGGTGTAAATGTCTGATACGTGAACATGATGTGAGTTACGTTAAGTTACATCGTATCTGTCAGAAAATAGTGAAGAATGTCTATCGCTGTTTCCCAAAGACCAAGGTGACGTCCTCAAGTGTCTGCATTGAACCAATGTCTGTCTTACATTACATTAGTAGCAGTAAGTTAATATTAATTCATGGGTGAGTTTTTCTTTATAAGCTGACATTTTACTCTACATTAAAACATTTGTGTGTATGTTCCCTGCCTATCCCACCCTTATAAGCTTCAGATGGATCTATTTCACCTTGTTTTACAAGCCAAAATGCAACTGCTTGATTGATGGATATTTTATTAACTTAATGAATACCTAGCAATACATCCAAATTAGAGAGAATAAAAATGTATATTAAGTTCCATGTACTTATATACATACTATATAAATTCAATGATACCTCTTATTCTAATTCCAGAAACGCTCACCGAGGCAAGGTGGTGATTGTCAGAGGGAAAGGTAAGTCATACAGCCTATTCTACAGGTCATTCTAAGACAATAAAAGATGTGAATGTTTTCAAGTTATTTACATAAATCATACTATTTGCCCCATTAAAAAATCCTGATCAGTCTTAGAGATTGAATGACTGTGTCTGCTGAACATAACTACCATCCTCATCTCTCATTTGGTGTTGTTCAAGTAGTTGAGAAATTAGTAGAAGAAAGATAAACATGATCTATCCTGTCTCTGTCCTCACTTTCTTTGCAAAAGGGAAAATGCAGCATGAGCTCCAGAAGTGCCCGGAGAGTTGCTTTGATGTATTGTGGGGTTGTTAGTTTCAACCTGCAGGTAATACCCTTTCCTCTTCTCACACACATCCAAACACATATTGACACACAATATTATTCATGATATGATTTCTTACAATGATAACTGCTAATGATGAGAAATGTGCTTTCATTTTTTGTAGACCAAGCATTGGAACAAGGTTTAAGGCAGAGAACAGGCACCTAACGGAGAGACAAATCTACCATTAGTAAGTATCAACTGCAATATATAAGACAGGATATTGGTCAATGTTATCCACTATCCCTTACATTATTATGGAGAACTGTAAGTGTAGATAAATCTTTGAATGCGTTGGCAGAAAAGTCTAAGTACTTTGCTCTAAGAGCTCGAAATACAGACAAGTCATCAGTTACAACTCACATGGGCCTTTAAATTGGCTGTCTTTTAACACGTGACCTTCGCCACACTTCTGCCACGGTAGATTCGCAAATGTGTGTGGTGATTTGTGTGATTCTTTTTCACATTTACAATCTGATTACACACACATAGATTGAGATACAGACACGACTCTCCGCACACATTTGTAAATACTTTTACTGCAATAATAGAGAGCCGAAGTCACGCTCCTTTCGGTGTGCACCATGGGACCTTATTTCAGAAAAGGTTTGTATGGCATTCAATGGTGAGAGACAAATTATTTCTTGAGCCTGTTTGAATTGAGCCACATCCTAAAATAGCAAACAGCAAACTCCTCATGGTTGTTTAAATAAATGGTAAACAAAAAAATAAAGAAAGAAAAAAGAAATCCTACTTTTTATAGTAAGGACTTTTCAGTGGTACTTACTTTCTCCTTTTTCCTTTCCCCCACCCCCAGATGCACCAAAGATCCAGCTGATTACTGGCAATTTGGAGGAGGATTCTTCCTTATCTGCTGCATTGTCACTTCTGGTACAGATTCATTGAATTGCTGTGTTATGTTTTGATTTTACTTAATAGTACACTGTATATTCAGCGTTCTAAATCAAGAATATAATGCTTGTCCACAAATACTACAAATATTATCAGAACTACAGTATACAGAGCCCCCAATGGTCAGAAGAATATCAGGAGAATATAACTGAATTGGAAAATACAAGCTAAAACACAACAGCCTAAAAGCTCTCCACTTGTTTCAAACGTGAAATCATGACCTCATTATGATAGTACTGTTAACAGAAAAGATACACATATGGAGGAATATAATTTTTAGTTTTTCAGTTCCTCCGGGGGGGCTCTGAAGAACCGTTTGTGAATAATTGGCTGATTTTGTAAATTTACAACTCAATACATTAAATAAAGGGGTTTTAGAATCAACAGTGGTGTGTATTTCATTTGTAATTAAGTTCCCCACCCTACTTTAATTGAAAACAGTGAAAATATTTAGGGTTTTTGTTTGGCAGCCATAGCTGCCAGTCATTTGACTGTTTTTCCAAGGTGTTTTTTAAGGCTTATTAAAGGTGTTTGATCATGATTTAGGAAAAAGCATGGTCACTTTATTTAAAGTGTTTGATTGTAATAATTTTGCAAAAATCTGTAAAATAACGGTATTTTTCTGCAGAGCATTTAATGAAAATTTGTGTACAAGTAATGGTTCTGGACTTTATTTGAATTAGGATATTTTACTTTAATATTACGTTTTTTGTTTGGCAGCCGTAGCTGCCAGTCATTGACCGTTTTTCTAAGGTGGTTGTTAAACCATTTTAAGGTGTTTGATCATAATTTAGGAAAAATCTGTAGAATAACGGCATTTTTCAGCAGAGCTCTTAGCATTGTCACTTTATTAAAAGTGTTTGATTGTTATAATTTAGGGAAAATCTATAAAATAACGGTATTTTTCCGCAGAACTCTTAGCATTGTCACTTTATTAAAAGTGTTTGATTGTAATAATTTAGGAAAAATCTGTAAAATAAGGGTATTATTCTGCGGAACTCTTAGCATTGTCACTTTATCAAAAGTGTTTGATTGTTATAATTTAGAGAAAATCTATAAAATAACGGTATATTTCTGCAGAACTAGTAGCATTGTCACTTTATTAAAAGTGTTTGATTGTAATAATTTTGCAAAAATCTGTAACATAACGGTATTTTTCTGCAGACCATTTAATGAAAATTTCTGTAAAAGTAATGTTTCTGGACTTCATTTGAATTAGGATATTTGACTTTAATATTACGGTTTTTGTTTGGCAGCCGTAGCTGCCAGTCATTAACGTTTTTTTACAGGTTTTCTTTTTTACAGTGTACAATTTCATTTAACTGCATAGACAATGCAATGTTCTATTACAAAGGATTTAGTAAGAACATAGTAATAGCATGGAAACAAACAAGGCTTCCTTTTACAGTACAGTTTTACTTTATTTACTGAGTAAATGATCATGTATTTGTCTCTAGTGTCTGACAGGTTGTTGTCCTCCTTGAAATGTTTGTCATGGTTGAAGAAGTTTAACAATAAAAAGTGACAGTCAAAGTTTTGTCAGGGTCACTAGCTATAGTGGAATCTCAATGATTTGGCACTGGTTTGAGGGGCACCACCTCTGAAGAGCCAAAACCAAATTGAATACAATATAGATTTTGGTCACTAAAACAGAAGGAAAAAGCATACTTTGGAGGTTGAATAACTGTTAATATTATTTTGACATCAACCCAATCCTGAGCAATTTGAGAAGATAGTTTGTGCCTACTTTGAGCTGCAAAGTCCAGGCAGGAATTGAGTTTGGTAGGAACTGGATGTACTGGACGGAAACCTCTTCACAGCGGATTGATGGTGGTGTTATCCCTGAGATGAAGTGTGGTTGCCGGCCGACGGCTTCTACCGGATCTTTCTTCTGCAGTGGTTTGGTGATGGAAGTCTTTTCCATAAAAACAGCTTAGTGGTTGCAGTGTAGGACCAAGCAGACTGGGTCTGCCTTGGTATCTTTCTCAGCGGGTTGATGGCAAAAATAATTACTCCAGTTATATTGGCTTTGCTGAATAACAGATTCAGCACTGTCCGAATGACGCAAAACTTTTAAAGTCTTCAGAAAAACCACAGGGTTGTATAAACTTGTAACTAAATTATAATAGGCTTAATTGGACAAAATGACAAATAGAAACTTGTGCACAAAAAAACGGTAAAAGTAAGTAATGAGAACAAATGAGAGTAAGACATAAGTCAAAGTTGAAAAACGTAACAAGAAAAAGGAGAAAAGGAAACAAATGAAAGAGATTAAATAAAAAATAAGCAAACAAGGGGAGACAGAAGCGAGAAAAGAGCAGTAAAAAAAGCACAAAACACGTTTCCAGTCGTTTTTATCTTTGGAGGATACAGGGTGTGTTTATGGTCGGTCAGCAAATAAGGAGTCTTTCTTTTCATTTTTTGAGACTGTAATGCTCAAATTAATTATTATTTACATGCTGAAATGTCTTTCGGCGCTACCCATCAAAATATGAAAAGTAAGCAAAATGTGAACTAGTGCTACTACAACAAAACAAATTACATGAGTGAATTCCTCTTTAAGGCAAGTTATCATGAAGTGCGCTAACTTCATGCAAATAATAATTGCTAAATAAATCGGGATTCCATAACATTTCCTTCACTAAATAGAGTAAGATAGTCCGTGTTACTTAGTCTAGATCCATATTAATGAAGAGGCCATTACTCATACATGATCGGTAGATGGCAGTATCGTCACATTAAATTAATAACTCAGGCTCAAAAAGTGTTAGAACAATGGCATTTTCTTTACCTTGAACAAGATTTTTGACTGAATGTGATGAGCATAATGGCAAATGAATAACTGTAGAAGCATTTATTTTTCAGTCAACTTGGTATGCAGGGAGATTTACAATCACTGTTGTTGTCTGACAGACTTCCCAGTTGAAAAGGGGGGTTTTCAAAGTCCATGTGTGTGTGTCAGGGTTGTTATAGAAAGTCAAACATTCAATACCAATTAAATATTAGGTCTGATAATCCCAAATTGTGGAACAGACCCCATCTCCATCCTGTGGGAGTGCCATTTATCCTTTTGGCCGTACTAATCTCACCAGGCCTCTATTGTAAATCACTTTGATGTGGTAAGCTTGTCCTTCCTTGGGTGTGGACAAACTGTCCAGTGTGGATGGCATCATACTGATGTTTTTTTTGGCTGTTAAGTGGAGAGAGGTTTGTCTGAAAAAAGACTGAGTGTACCTAAGATGACCTTGTTGTGGAATGTAACTTTGCTGAGCTGTGTCCTCTACGCAGGTGTAGAGATCTTTGTACACACAAAAGGACAAAGGAAACATGCATACACTGTTTTTACGACAGATTTATAAAATCCTGCATGCCTGTTCCGACAAGGCTTTTTGTCTTAACTCAATCATCCTGAAATTGTATGCAACCCTAATTAACCCATATAATATAAAGATTTTGGTTAAGTTTTGAGAAGAAGTGGCAAAATAACTAAGAAATAGTTCGGTTATTGGTAGTGTGCTACATGGCTAATTTGACGTTAGTTGAATTATGCTTCACAAAGACTCAGGGTCTGCAACTTAGTTAGTGCAAATGCTGAATCAGCACTCATGCTCATTAATCAGCAAATTATTGAATAATAAAATCTAAAGTTAATGTACCTCTTGGAAGCAAATATGGTTTAGTGTGAAACAGTAGGTTTCTCCACAGTCCGTGTATCATCTGTTCATTCAATTATTCCATTTAATCTGGCAAACGAAAAACGAAAAAACAAGTCAGTATTTAATTTTTATCTCTGTTTTTCTGTATTCACCAAACATTGAAAAATGGTGTTTATTTTCCCATTAACAGCCCAAAATGGAAAATATAATAAACAAGGAAACCAAAACGAAATACTTAATCTAATTCTCATTTCCCGTTATCGAAATTAGCCGCACCTTTTTTTCAGTGCGCAAATACACTAACATTTACGGTAATCATACTGAACCCGCTCTGACTGTGGGTCAGTGTGGCATCAGAATCATGAAACATACGAGACTTTTACAGTCATATTCCCGGCAGTAGAGTAACATCATGGTGATAGGCCCTGGTGCAGATATTTTTTTTGTGCCCCGAAACACAAGCGCACACTCGTGCGCACTGCACGCACACACACATGCGCTTGGACACAGGCACAGCCACTGTATTACAAAATAATAGCCGGGTTTCAATTAACCGCAGTCAGTATCACACTGATGATCGCCATGGCTCCGGTGCAGCAAAAAAATAAAAATTAGGCTATGACTTGAAATTCAAACTTTCTGTCGTAAAATATGCAGAGGAAAACTCGGGAGAAGCAGCTGCTAGATGTTTCTCTGTCGACCCCAAGAAAGTGAGAGATGGTGAAAAAATCAAACTGAGCTTCAGCGGCTGTCTGAGGAGGACAGCAACAGGGCCAGGCTGCCTGCTGGAGGGAGGAAGAAGGCTAACGAGGAGCCTGAGATAAACATGCAGGAATTAGTTTTCAGCAAACGGGCACGCCACGAGAGAGTGTCCCACAAAATGATCAGTGCGAAACAAATGTAAGCCACCGTGAGTGACAGCAGAGATGAGGAGTTTGCAGCGAGTGCTGGTTGGCTGAATCGTTTCCTCCGCAACAACTTCACTTGCAGAAGACGCACAACTATTGTCCAGAAGGATGCCAGAGAATTCACAGAGAAGCTGGAGAAGTTTGTGACATTTTCATCCCAGATTTTTAAGAGGAAGGAATTAAACGCCTGGTCCCAAATAAACGCCTGGTCTGCTCAGTGATTGAAACAAATAAACGCCCCGGCTATTATTTGGTATTGTACGGTATGATAACTCTTCCGGCCCAGGGAGAGAGACATGCATCACAGTACTCAGCTGCAGACACATCAGAGAGGTGACGAGACGCGACTCATCATGACTGACAGGCATCAAGGCCACTCAGCGTTACCTTACCGACCCGCCCCCAGCTATTTCATTCACAAAAACAGGGCCTGCGGCAATTCCGGACAGCTGTTTTTTTTTCTTTTTTTTTTTCCTTCCTTCATGGGCCCCTGACGAAGTCTGGGCCCCGGTGCAGCTGCACCAGTTGCACCGCCAATACTTATACCACTGATTCCCGGTAATAAACTGAAGGTATCACGAAGGATCCTTCCGGATTTCAAGGTAAAAGACAACGTGAGAAAAAACAACAACAACAAAAAGACATTGTTTCCATAAATACTCCAAGATTCATATATTGCCAAACTAAGTACTTCCTACAATTCTTGTATAACTAGTACTGTGTACTTTTCGAGTAATACTTTGTCAAAATCCTTATCAGAGAACAAGATTAAGGATATTTCACCCAACTTTGACGTGGAATAAACAACTTATTTTCAATAAGGAGTCCAAGATTCATTTACTACCGAACTTAACACTCCCTAGACTACTTGCATGAATAATATGAAGTACTTTTACTGTGCACTTTTCGAGTAATACTTTGTCAAAATCCTTAACAGAGAACAAGAATAAGTAATTTTTGCCCAAATTTGATGTATAAATGTACTTGTAACAGAGTATCATTAGACTGTGGTGTTACTACTTGTTAAGTAAAAGATCAAAGTATTTCCTCCAACAGTGTGAAAATCTGAAACTTGGATTCATGAGTAGGTCTTTTTCCAGTCATAACAACACCCCAAGCATATAAAGCCATGGATACAACTTGAAGTGAGCTGACCGTCAGCCAGCAAAAATTGACTGTGGTTGACTAGGAGCAGAAGGAAACAGTTGAGATAGATGTGCCAATACTTGCTGACAGCAACATCAGCAAGACAGAGCACAAAAAGATCAAGAAGCACCAGGAGTTTGAAGGAACAACTTGAACAGATGTAGAAGGTGTAGACCAAAAAGGTCCCGGTGGTGCTAGGAGCGTTGGGAGTTGTGCCCCCCAAACTGGGAGAGAAGCTCAATCACTTTCCAGGTCCAACATCAGGGCAGAACCCTCAAATACAAGCTTGAGAAAAAAGAAAAAAATCCAAGAAAGACATACACTAATTACCCACATGGGGCTGAGAGGGAGGTTTTGTAATGATTACACATTCATAATACATCAATAATAACATACTTTTAATCTTGTAAATCTATCACTATGAAATCATTCGCTTTATTAATTATGATTTCACAACATGATAGAAGTGCAATGTACATTTTTAATGACGTGCTAGTCATGAATCCAAGTTTCCGATTTTCACACTGTTGGAGGAAATACTCAGATCTTTGACTTAACAAAAAGGGAGCAACACCACAGTCTAATGTTACTCTGTCACACGTACATTTATACATCAAATGTGGGCAAAAATACTTAATCTCGCTCTCTGTTAAGGATTTTGACACATGGTTACTCAAAAAGTACACAGTAAAAGTACTTCATATTATGCATGCAAGTAGTCTAGGGAGTGCTAAGTTCAGCAGTATATTAATCTTGAACTTATGGAAACAATGTTTATTTTTCCCCATGTCGTCCTTTACTTTGAAATCCGGAAGGATCCTTCGTGATCCCTTCAGTTTATTTCCGGGAATAATTACTGTAAAAGTCTCGTATGTATCATGAGTCTGATTGTGAGACTGCAGAATGACCCAGTCAGAGCGGGTTCAGTACGATTACCATAAATGTTAGTGCATTTGCGCACTGAAAAAAAGGTGCGGCTGATTTGACCAAGCAAACGCGAACAACGGCTGGCTGACTGCAGTATATTACGCAACCAAAGATTTTTTCTTTCCCCAAAGCTTTATTGAAAACGTAATTAGCGACCAAAGCTACCAGACTATACATTGAGCATGCGCAAAGCGTGGCCACACAGCAGAAATGTACTGTGGGAAATGGTATTACAGTAACGGAAAATGGAAATTTGATTCATTATTTCGTTTTGGTTTCCTTGTTTATTATATTTTCCATTTTGGGCTGAAAATAGGAAAATGTACACCAGTTTTCCATGTTTGGTGCATACAGAAAAACAGAAAAACAAAATATTGATTAGTTTTTTCGTTTTTCATTTGCCAGATTAAATGGAATAATTGAATGATCAGATGATACACGGACCCTCCACCTACACTTTTCTTAAAGTAAAACTCTCGCCAAAAATCAACCGAGGCTTTATTTGTGATTAAATATGAGTCAAACCTTCGTGTAAAAGCATAATTACGAGGAAAGAGGCACTTTTAAGATTTACCGTAGTTCGAAAACGCAACTACGGTAAATCTTAAAAGTGCCTCTTTCATTGTAATTATGCATTTACACGAAGGTTTGACTCATATTCGAACACAAATAAAGCCTTGGTTGCTTTTTGGCGAGAGTTTCACTTTAATCACTTTAACACACTTCTCATCTGTGTGCAGCTCTCATGTGTCTGACCCACTTATAGCATATGATTCTTTCAGTAATTCCACCTGGAAAAATCCTTTCTCTTTTCGAAAAATACAACTTGTGAATTACGAATTTAAGGATGACCGTCGATCTGGATCAGATGGCATTAGAGACTAGAGACTTGTTGAAATAGTTGCTCATACTTTAATGTAACCACTTTGTGACTTATTTAACCCCTTGTTATCACCTGGTGACCACCCTTCCACCTGGAAATGTGCCATAGTTACTCCACTTCATAAGGGAGGTGGCCACCATGTCAACAAAAATTACCGTCCAATATCTATTGCCAACTCTAAAACTATGCTTAAGCTTAATCAGTTTACAAAACTATGTTGCTGATTCTAATATTATATCTCTGCATCAGTCTGGCTTTAGACATAAATTCTCAACAACTGCTGTTAATTTAAAGTTTACAAATTACTGACTACCTTTATTCCATTGGTGTGTCTCAGGATATTTTACTTTGAGGTTGATCTGCTATAAAGACATGAATCAAACCAATCTGATTATAAAAATGTTGAGAAGGGAGAACAAAAGAGTAATCACCTGGACCATTTGTATATTTTCCATATTTATTAATGACCTTCCTTAATGTTGTTCTGACTATCAATTACATCTACATACTGACATCACCGTAATACATCTAGAGTAAACATAACTGTAATTGAGAGATAACGTACAATGTGAATTTGCCTCTCTTCGGACAGTACAGTCGTGATTTAAAGTTTCCATCAACTTATAAAGACCATGTATATCATGGCAGTCTTGAGTGGAACACATACTACTTCAAGAAGTTTTTTTTCAAATAATGAATTCATCATGAGTCTTTTCTGACCGAATCTGATTGATAACTGCTGGTGACTTGATAGAGCCATTAGACCATAGGCGGCGCCAGTAAGAGGCTAGGGGAAGCTTATCTTCCCCAACAATTGTCACAGAAAAAAAAGTCCCCAAATAAAATCATGATTTTTATTTTATGTTTCAAATTTTATTTTAAGATGAGGTTAGTGAGACATAAAAACACACACTTTCAAGGTATTATTTATTATTATTTTTTAATTAATATATAAAAGATGGTATTTGATAGGCACAGGCTATCTGCGTCATTCTGTACGTACGTAGCGTAGAAGCCTACTGTTTCACCTCGCTAGCTATTTACAGACAGCATGAAGAGAAAGCAGCCTGGGAAAAGCGACATAATACATTTTTTAAAAGTCAGAATAAAAAATGACTGACTGGACCCCTCAAACGAGACCCCTCCGGATCTTATCGAGGCTCACATGCTGGAAGACGTTGAGAACTGCAGCGGCACTTCAGCAGACCAGGCTCCCAACACCTCCCGCCTTCCAAGCTCCGACACCGGCCAACTCCCCCCTCACACAAGCCGACTCCCCCCCGACACCGGCCTTGCTCCAGACACCAGCCGCCTCCCTCCAGACACCGGCCTCGGTCCAGACACCGGCCACCTCCCCCCTGACACCAGCCACCTCCCCCCGACACCGGCCTTGCGCCGTCTCTCTGCAGACTCCGGCTGCCCTCCACATCTCTTATATCCTGTCATTGACACACTTGTTGGAGCCTGTAACAAACGCTTCTCAGAGGAATCAATACAAATTGCAAAAAGTGTAGACGCTGTGTTGAGGTGTGATGCTGATGGAGCTGCCGGACTGATAAAGCAATATTCTTCAACCCTCTCCATCAATGCTGATCTTGCACACGTTGAAAAGGTCATGGTGAAAATTAGTTTGCGTGATGTCACTCTGGAAAATCTCAGAGCCGCTGCCTTGACTGGATTTCACCCAAACTTCACAATAGTGCTTTAATTGGCACTGTCTCTTTCAGTTGGGTCGGCGACGTGTGAGCGTTCATTCTCAGCTATGCTCCGGGTCTCCAACTGGATGAGGACAACTATGGCCCAGCAGGGACTGTCCTGTCTTTCGCTTCTCTACATCGAGAGTGACATTACTAAGAGGATTAAGGATTGAGGAAATTGTTGACAAATACAAGATAAAGGCCCCGTGGCAACTGTTCATTAAGGTTAGACAATTAATTTATTAGGCTACTAATTAATAATTACTTCTGGGCTACAACAGCACAATGAGTAGAGAATTGATAGAATTATTCTGCCGCGACATCTCAGTTTGATGAACATCAGCGATAATATAGGCCTATGTATCTGCCTGACTGAGGTTAAAGGTTTTTTTTTTTTTGTCCCATAGCTTCCCCATATGTCCTGCCCTAGTGCCGCCTATGCATTAGACTCAGCCACAAACACAGCAATGGGAAAGTCTAAGGAGCTCAGCATTGATCTTTAAAAGCACATTATTGATTTGAACAAGTCAGAAGCAGGACCTTAAAGCTCGACTGAAGTTTGCTGCTGATCACGTGGACAAAGAAGAAACCGTGAGGAAAACAGAAGAAACAAAAATGTAGTTGTTTGGCCACAATGAGCAGCAATATAATTTGAGGTGAGAAGGTGAACCACTGACACCATACCTACTGTTAAGCATGGTGCTGGTAATATTACACTGTGGGGCTGTGTTGCTGCCAGTGGATCTGCTGCTCTAAAAAAAGTTAATTGAACAATTAAGAAACTCCTCCAAATTCTTCAGGGAAACCTAAGATCATCAGCAAGAAGTTTGAGCCTTGGTTAGGTGGTGTTTCAACAGGACAATGATACCAAACACACATCAGAAGTGGTAAAGGAGTGGCGGAATCAGGCTAGAATCGAGGTTTCTGAATGGCCTTCCCAAAGTCCTGACTTGAACCCTATCAGAACATGTAGACTGTGCTGAAGAAACAAGTCTGTGCTTCACCGATTCTGTCAAGAGGAGTGGTTAAAATTCAGCCAGAGGACGACCAGAAGCTTGTGGATGATTATCAAACAAATCTAATTGAGTTGAAAATGACCAAGGGACATTTAACCAATTATTAGATATACTGTATGTATATTTTATATACATACCAGCAGATAAGGTCAGATTTTCATAGGACCATTAAAAACTTCACTTCATGAATGTTTTTTATGAAAAGTAGTTTGTGTTCCTCTCATCACATCACATTACCTGTAGGTCTATACCTATGCCTGTATGTATGCATCTAACACCTGTGTGTGGACATTTGAATGAATACATTTAATTTGTGGTGGAATGGCTAATAACAGTGATTATCCTTCTCTGGTAATGTTTTTGTATTTCAGTTGTAGTAAAACGATGAAGTAGTTATTGTAGCAAATGGCAGATTGTGTACATATTTTTGTACCGTATTTTCAGGACTATAAGTCGCTTTGGAGTATAAATTGCATAAATCAAAAAATGCATCATGAAGAGAAAAAAAAAAAACATATACAAGCTACACCTGACTATAAGTTGCATTTATTTAGAAATGTATTTCATAAAATCCAAGACCAGGAACATACATTTAATCTGGAAAGGCAAGTAATTCAACTATACAGTAGCACAGAGAACAACAGGCTGAACAGTTGTCCGGTATTTTAACATAACACATTAACAGTTATTCAGCTACACAATAGCATAAAAAACATACATGGGAGGCTTAATAGGCTGAATTAGCATAACAAGCCAGCGAGTCCAACAAGCAGTTCACCGGTAAGTTGTCACAAGCCTAGCGTGCCCTCTCGCGGCTGTAGACGGTAATGTTTACGCCTTGGTTCATGTCAGTCAGTATGAATTAATATATAAGTTGCACCTGCCTATAAATCGCAGGACCAGCCAAACTATGAAAAAAGAGTGCGACTTATAGTCTGGAAAATACAGTAATGCCTCATTCATATCCCATCAGTCCCCCTATTCATTTCTGAAAGTTGGAAAGAATCGACTTTTGTAGAAGCGCAACCCAACGTCACACTGTGGTGGCCAATGTCATTAGCTAGCAATCAGAACGGATGCCTGACAGCCTTGGTGTTTAAGTTGTTTACACAAAATGTATGTAATAACATAACTAATCCTATAACTCTATCGAGTGGTGTCCACTTCTCTAATATTTGGGTGGAAGTTTTTTTGTGTTTTTTGTGTATGCATTGATTTAAAAAAAACATGTTATGTGTCAAGCTGAAACAGATATTGTCATATGGACCAAAGAAAGACATGCAGAAACATTTTGAGGTCTGCCAAATTGTTCAAATTGAGTTACTATTTTGTTGCTTGGTGTCTAAACAACATCGTGTGACATACTCTGTTGCTCCTAAGCCAGGAGTCAGAAATCAGGTGGTATGAAGACAGAGTTCACAGAGCAAACAATGATACACTACCAGCTGTGTCCTCCCATACCAATCAATCAATCAATCAATCAAGCAATCAATCAATCAATCAATCAATCAATCAATATCCTTTATTTAACCAGGTAAAAACTCGTTGAGATTTAAAACCTCTTTTTCAAAAGTGACCTTGCCAAGATGACAGCACAAAAGCAGAATGGTTACACCAAACACACAAAATATTTTATTTTGTGTGTTTGGTGTAACCATTCTGCTTTTGTGCTGTCATCTTGGCAAGTTTACAAATAAAATATGATCACACACTACAGGAAAAGCAAGAGTGGGTTTACATGATTACACAGTGCAATGAGGAGATCCATTTTAGCTTATTTCTCTCTCTTTTATAATTGTCTTGAAATCCTCCAGAGCTACGAGATGTGTCAATTTCAAGTCCTTTGCACATCACTCCAGATAGACGGGGCAGAACATTTAAAAGCCTTTTTGCCCAGTTCAGTTCACAATCATAAACCAGATCATAATCCCTCACTTAACAGAGGGAAACACTCACAGGAGCACAAATGCTCACACTGTCAAAATTGATTTGAACAGATTGGGGTGAGACCAGCAAAAATGACAATATTCCTCTGTTTCAGTTGTAAAGTAAACATTGCTTATCTGTCCTGTTCTCTTTTGTGTCTTCAGATCCTCCTTCCATCGTGAAGCTGAAGGAGCCAGAGCGACGCCACGACACATGTATCGAGTTTACTGTCCGAGGTTCACCACACCCAACCTTACGCTGGTTCTATAAAGATAAGGTGAACTGACTAATCCAGCAGTGTCACTCTCAAGTACAATTTAGATTTTCACGTTATGCTGTGCTTAAGTATCATTTGTTTCCCTGTGTACAATTAAATTCTGTCTAAGAAATACATCATGGAGAAACAAGTGAAAATTGTTTTTTTTAACTATTGCAATTCTAAGGCTGCAGGAAAAAAGATTGGGCAGTTACAGATTCTAATGAGCTCAAGTTTTGAGATAACTGTCTAGTGACTGAAGTTTAACTTCCATTAATAAAACCCAAAAATAAGTCTCCAGACTGGGTACATTTTCAAGGTGTCCCCCTTACAGCTGTTACACTGGATGCTTGTGTACTGCATGGAGGCTGCGTTTCTGAGCTGCTGCAGCTGCTCACTCACCTGTTTGTGTTCACATAGGCAGGATTGCAGTGCAGTACCTGCCTGAAGCATCCTTTACATGGAGTTTGTATTTGATAATTATCAATAAATATGATGATGTGGAAAAAAGAGATAGGGAGGAAGAGAAAAAAAGGGTGCACAGAAAGAAATGCTGCTCTTCACCTGTTATATGTACTCTCTTCATGTCTGTGACATATTCTACAGATAGAGCCATTAAGTTTGGTATGATGTTGATATGACTGTCTACAGGTTGTTTCCAGGTCTATTTTACCGAGAACCGCGCATTTGTCATAGTAGAGCACCTTTATGAGTCAGTGTTGTTGCCCTAATTTATTAAAATGGACGCTGAAATGAAGTGCAAGATGTAACACCACCAAGCACCCAGGAGGACCGGTGTTGCACTGTTGCCCAGAAATAATTTGAGCCATTCTCTCGCTCAATGTTTTATTATTACCAATAACATTTAGCAAGTCTAGAAGAGCCGTACAACTGCATTATTTGGGCCCCATTCAAGTTAGCTGGGCACTCAACTGGAAGTCACCCAGCTCCGTCGGCAGAGTGCGCACACTTTATTGGCCACACGACACGGAAGATCCAGGTATTTTATAGACGGGAAGCTTTGTGTCCAGTATCAATAGGTCCATGAACACCACAAACACAAGCTGCTTACCCATCCAGTCTGGCCTGTTTGATAGCAACTGTGCGATAAATCAAAAGTATGTAGCACTTCTAGGGACTGTTTATTTATAATCGACTGTTACGATTTTTTTATAGGTTATCAGGGCCTGAAGGTCTCGACCTATTGTTTTTGTAGTGACGACTTTTTTGTCCCAAATGATGGCATTTTTCACTGCCTGAACATACTGCATCAACTCATCCAACTTGGAATATAGGTCACACCTACCGAACAATGTTATAATCTATTGTCGTTGTCAATTTCCACCACTAGGTGGCGCTATAAATCAAGGAAAGTGCGTTTTGACTTATAACTCCCATATACTTTATCGCACATTCAAAAACCATACCGCTGTACACGCATACATGACTTATAACTCCCATATACTTTATCGCACATTCAAAAACCTTATATCAGCACGTTTAGTGAATTATGCTAAAAAACGCCAGTTTCCGCATCCGTTTTTTTCCGCTAATTTTTTAAATGTTGCAAACCTACTTTTTAGAACTCCTCCCAGCCGTTTTCACCAATTTGCAGTTATTAAAACTATTTTGAGATTTCAAACAAAACTCTAGTTATTAAATAACAACTTCCTGCAGATTTTGTTCCAAACGAAAGTGTCTTCATATTGGTGTGTCCGAATGACATGAAATTCAGGTTACTACTTCCCATGAGCCCCTAAGGCTCTGTGCAAACTTTTGACCTGCCAATTCTGGTCTCTTGTGAATGCAAATGTAGCTGCATGGTGCTAGGCTGTGAGCACAGGTCCCACCAGAGCCGGGATGGGCAACTTTGATGATAGAGAGGGCCACAAAATGTAGTCCTCACTGCCTGAGGGCCAGATTGTATTCATACACTTCCACCAATAAGATACTGTAACCCCATCATTCAATTAGCCAATTATAGCTACTAAAATTAATGAAAACAACACAATATATGCTGATAATCAAGTTTATTTTACCAACATTTCTATTTTTCATATTCAAATGTACGGTGGCCACCAGACGAATACAAAAGCCACTACACAAATACAAAAACCACAACAAGAATACAAAAGTCACAACACGAATACAAAAGTCACCAGACGAATTCAAAAGCCAAAACACAAATACAAAAGCCACAACACAAATACAAAAGCCACAACACAAATACAAAAGTCACCAGACGAATTCAAAAGCCAAAACACAAATACAAAAGCCACAACACAAATACAAAAGCCACAACACAAATACAAAAGTCACAACACAAATACAAAAGCCACAACACAAATACAAAAGCCACAACACAAATACAAAAGCCACAACACAAATACAAAAGCCACAACACAAATACAAAAGCCACAACACTAATACAAAAGCCACAACACGAATTCAAAAGTCACAACACAAATACAAAAGCCACCAGGCGAATACAAAAGCCACAACACAAATACAAAAGCCACCAGACGAATACAAAAGCTACAACACAAATACAAAAGCCACCAGACAAATACAAAAGCCACAACACAAATACAAAAGCCACCAGACGAATACAAAAGCCAGAACACAAATACAAACGTCACAACATGAATACAAAAGTCACAACACAAATACATAAGTCACAACACGAATACAAAAGTCACAACACAAATACAAAAGTCACAACACGAATACAAAAGTCACAACACAAATACCAAAGCCACAAAGCAAATACAAAAGTCACAACACAAATACCAAAGCCACAACACAAATACCAAAGCCACCAGACGAATACAAAAGCCACCAGACGAATACAAAAGCCACAACACAAATACAAAAGCCACCAGACGAATACAAAAGCTACAACACAAATACAAAAGCCACCAGACAAATACAAAAGCCACAACACAAATACAAAAGCCACAAGACGAATACAAAAGCCAGAACACAAATACAAACGTCACAACATGAATACAAAAATCACAACACAAATACATAAGTCACAACACGAATACAAAAGTCACAACACAAATACAAAAGTCACAACACGAATACAAAAGTCACAACACAAATACCAAAGCCACAACGCAAATACAAAAGTCACAACACAAATACCAAAGCCACCAGACGAATACAAAAGCCACCAGACGAATACAAAAGCCACTACACAAATACAAAAGCCACAACACAAATACAAAAGTCACAACACGAATACAAAAGCCACCAGACGAATTCAAAAGCCAAAACACGAATACAAAAGCCACAACACGAATACAAAAGTCACAACGCGAATACAAAAGCCACAACACGAATACAAAAGTCACAACGCAAATACAAAAGCCACCAGACGAATACAAAAGCCATCCAGACGAATACAAAAGCCACAACTCGAATACAAAAGCCACAACGCGAATACAAAAGCCACAACCTGATACAAAAGTCACAACACGAATACAAAAGTCACAACGCAAATACAAAAGCCACAACGGAAGTGAACTACAACGGAAGTGAACGGCAACGGTCCGAATGACATGAAATTCAGGTTACTACTTCCCATGAGCCCCTAAGGCTCTGTGCAAACTTTTGACCTGCCAATTCTGGTCTCTTGTGAATGCAAATGTAGCTGCATGGTGCTAGGCTGTGAGCACAGGTCCCACCAGAGCCGGGATGGGCAACTTTGATGATAGAGAGGGCCACAAAATGTAGTCCTCACTGCCTGAGGGCCAGATTGTATTCATACACTTCCACCAATAAGATACTGTAACCCCATCATTCAATTAGCCAATTATAGCTACTAAAATTAATGAAAACAACGCAATATATGCTGATAATCAAGTTTATTTTACCAACATTTCTATTTTTCATTTTCAAATGTACGGTGGCCCAGAGGTGTCAAGCCACAACACAAATACAAAAGCCACAACACGAATACAAAAAGCCACAACACGAATACAAAAGTCACAACACAAATACAAAAGCCACCAGACGAATACAAAAGCCACAACACAAATACAAAAGCCACCAGACGAATACAAAAGCCACTACACAAATACAAAAACCACAACAAGAATACAAAAGTCACAACACGAATACAAAAGCCACCAGACGAATTCAAAAGCCAAAACACGAATACAAAAGCCACCAGACGAATTCAAAAGCCAAAACGCGAATACAAAAGCCACCAGACGAATACAAAAGCCACAACGCGAATACAAAAGCCACAACGCGAATACAAAAGCCACAACACGAATACAAAAGCCACAACGCAAATACAAAAGCCACCAGACGAATACAAAAGCCACAACACAAATACAAAAGCCACCAGACGAATACAAAAGCCACCAGACGAATACAAAAGCCACCAGACGAATACAAAAGCCACTACACAAATACAAAAGCCACCAGACGAATACAAAAGCCACCAGACGAATACAAAAGCCACCAGACGAATACAAAAGCCACAACACAAATACAAAAGCCACCAGACGAATACAAAAGCCACAACACAAATACAAAAGCCACCAGACGAATACAAAAGCCACCAGACGAACACAAAAGCCACTACACAAATACAAAAACCACAACAAGAATACAAAAGTCACAACACGAATACAAAAGCCACCAGACGAATACAAAAGCCACCAGACGAATACAAAAGCCACTACACAAATACAAAAACCACAACAAGAATACAAAAGCCAAAACACGAATACAAAAGCCACCAGACGAATACAAAAGCCACAACGCGAATACAAAAGCCACAACGCGAATACAAAAGCCACAACACGAATACAAAAGCCACAACGCAAATACAAAAGCCACCAGACGAATACAAAAGCCACAACGCGAATACAAAAGCCACAACGCGAATACAAAAGCCACAACGCAAATACAAAAGCCATCCAGACGAATACAAAAGCCACAACGCGAATACAAAAGCCACAACGCGAATACAAAAGTCACAACACGAATACAAAAGCCACAACACGAATACAAAAGCCACAACGCAAATACAAAAGCCATCCAGACGAATACAAAAGCCACAACACAAATACAAAAGCCACCAGACGAATACAAAAGCCACAACACAAATACAAAAGCCACCAGACGAATACAAAAGCCACTACACAAATACAAAAACCACAACAAGAATACAAAAGTCACAACACGAATACAAAAGCCACCAGACGAATACAAAAGCCACTACACAAATACAAAAACCACAACAAGAATACAAAAGCCAAAACACGAATACAAAAGCCACCAGACGAATACAAAAGCCACAACGCGAATACAAAAGCCACAACGCGAATACAAAAGCCACAACACGAATACAAAAGCCGAAACGCAAATACAAAAGCCACCAGACGAATACAAAAGCCACTACACAAATACAAAAACCACAACAAGAATACAAAAGCCAAAACACGAATACAAAAGCCACCAGACGAATACAAAAGCCACAACGCGAATACAAAAGCCACAACGCGAATACAAAAGCCACAACACGAATACAAAAGCCGAAACGCAAATACAAAAGCCACCAGACGAATACAAAAGCCACAACGCGAATACAAAAGCCACAACGCGAATACAAAAGCCACAACGCAAATACAAAAGCCATCCAGACGAATACAAAAGCCACAACGCAAATACAAAAGCCATCCAGACGAATACAAAAGCCACAACGCGAATACAAAAGCCACAACGCGAATACAAAAGTCACAACACGAATACAAAAGCCACAACGCAAATACAAAAGCCACAACGGAAGTGAACTACAACGGAAGTGAACAGCAATGGATGTTGACAATGCGGTGGATTGTTGCTGCCATTTTAGGACCCGTTTGCCGGCTGTCTCTGGGCAACACAGAGTCCAACTACC
Organism: Sparus aurata; assembly: GCF_900880675.1. Taxonomy (NCBI): domain Eukaryota; kingdom Metazoa; phylum Chordata; class Actinopteri; order Spariformes; family Sparidae; genus Sparus; species Sparus aurata. Next base: position 35,138,682 of record NC_044194.1, read on the forward strand.
TCGCAGACTGTTCTTCAAGCTCTCTCCTGATGTGTCCAAGTCTCTGTGTATCTGGTTCTGTCCCGGAGCTCCTGAGCTCGTTGTGTCTGGCTGGGAACGACACAACAAGCGAGAAAGCTGTTCTATGTTCTAAAGCTGTTCTATTGTTGTGCTAACTGGGGCTAATGGTCCTTGCTCGGCTCCCCGAAGCTTGTTAGCTTCGTACTATTCTACCACACTCCATACGCATACAGAGACCGGAGCTTGGGAGCTCCGGGACAGAAACAGATACACAGAGACTTGGACAAAACAGGAGAGAGCCTGGAGAAAAGTCAGCAAGGAAGTTGGACTCTGTGTTGCCCAGAGACAGCCGGCACACGGGTCCTAAAATGGCAGCAACAATCCGCCGCATTGTCAACATCCGTTGCCGTTCACTTCCGTTGAAGGTCACTTCAGTTGTGGGTCACTTCCGTTGTGGCTTTTGTATTTGTGTTGTGACTTTTGTATTTGTGTTGTGACTTTTGTATTTGTGTTGTGACTTTTGTATTTGTGTTGTGACTTTTGTATTCGTGTTGTGGGTTTTGTATTTGGCCTGACACCTCTGGGCCACCGTACAAATGCGTTTAATAATGGTTTTATTTAATAAACTTAACACAGAAACAAAACATGCAAATTTGTGATATACAGTTATTTCAGTGCAAAGACCTCTTGAAAATCATCAGTCAACAAATGTTAACAGATAACAATTGCATCAACAATAACAAAGTGCAAAAATAATAACAAATCTCTCATTGCTTCTTCACAAATGTGGCACAAATATCATGCCATACAAATAAGCATGCATTTATCTCAAAAGCCACTAAACCTCACCAACAGGTGGATCAGTGTAAAGTTATGAGATACTTGTGGCCTCTCCTGCTATATTTTTATGTTTATGTATTTATTTAATTATTTTTTTTCCATCTATATATATATAAAAGGCCTTTGAGATCCTCTACTGTCTGAGCCCAGCACATCATCACTTCCTCCTATTTGCCCCATGGATGCATGCTGTAGAGAGTTCCGGATGAGCAACATCTATGAAAATAAACAGCCACTGTTGCCGAGGTAATGTTTGAGGAGGTTTCCACCTGGTTCCAACCAGCTTTTGCTGTCATGCCAGCCAGAAACACACACTTTAGGGATTTCTGTAGTTTCAGGTGAGAGAGATGATTTAAAATAAAAACTGATGGCGACAGCGGGACAGGGATGGACATTAACGAGGACTGTACCATTTTCCAAAAATTAGCAACAACTGGGCATTCCCAAATAATTTCAAAAAGGTACCTACTGTCCCTGGAAATAAGTGTATAGTTTGGGTTATCTTTAAGTTTCACACTGTAAAGTTCAGGAGTCATATATGTTCAGTGAAATAAATTCAAATGGATCTATTGATGGTCGGGATTTCTGGATGACTGTTTAACTGTATCCCAGACACCATCCCATCTGAAGTCAGGGTTCAGGTCAGGGACATCTGCCCGCCAAGATGCATCCACTGGCAGAGTAACATATCAGTTTTTCAGGGAATAGCGATACAATTTAGACAGTTAACCCATGTTTTCATGGCTGTTCTTAGCTGCAGGTAGAAAAAAAAGTGGATTGTTACAAATTAAACCGGAATGTGAGTTCTTCAAAGAGTATAGGCTCCTGTCTTCTATGAATAACCGCATACAGGGTTGAAAGCTCTTTGAGCAGACCGGACCAACAGAGGGATGTCAGGAGTGAAACAGATAGATTGGCCGTCATACTGGATGGTCCCTTTGTGTCTTTCTGCAGACACCATCATGGCGATATCTCTGGAACAATGGATCCTGATCATGATAGGGCAAGGGTGGCCTGAGACTTCGATGTGCACGGTCAATTGAGATGGATTGGAATCCTTTAAAGAAACGAACCAGATCACTTCCTTCGATTGACTCCTTGATATTTAAGATTCTAATATTGTCTCGCCTGGAGCGACCCTCTAGATCTGTAACTTTAGCTGTCAGTTCAGCATTTACTTTCTCCATCACGGTTAGTTTCCTCTTCAGCAGAGTGACGTTGCCTTCCAAGGCGGAGACACTGGACTCATATCCATTCTGACATGCAGCGAGGGAGTCAGTAGTTGCTGCAATCTCATTGATGCACTTCACACACCGTCAACTTTTTCCTCCAGTCTGGATTTGAAGCTTGCTTGAACATTGTTTCAATAGCTCAGTCTGTAGGGACTTGGCTTGGGGACCTGAATGTTGCTGGTTCAAGTCCCACTTGGACCAAAAAAAATGTATGATGTGGTCTAGTAGTTGGAGAATGCTAGTTCACTTCCTGGGTTACCAACCCCTAACACTGCTTGGTTGGCGCTGTACCATGTGTGGCTAGCCCCTTTTCTTATCTCCTCTACACTACGTGTGTGTGTGCGCCTATGTGTCGTTCCAGGATTACAAATAGTATATAAAATTTAAAAAAAAATCTGCCTGCTATCTTCGGCAACGATGGTGGCCATGTGTTTAAGCAGCACTTTAGATGAAAGTTCAGGTGACATGCTTTTAGCGTTAGCAGCATGCTCTACGCTAGTGTTAGCTGCACTTAGCCAACAGGATCATCTGTCGTATCCCGAGGCTGGTCAAGTTTGTGCTGTTTTGCAGGCTTCGGCATTGCGAAGTGAAGTTAAGAAAACAATTTCATAGGCTTATGCTGGTTCAGCTGGTGAAGGATGAATTAAATTGTACCAAATGGAGGAGAGACAACGCCACGCAGCTTCTCACTAGCACTCCATGCCACCTGACTCTGAGCCTGTTACATTTGCAGTGAGCGCCCTCTAACAGTGGACAGTTTCAACAATTTGTGGTCACATAAATTCATGACTTAAAACCAACAATTTATTGATATTTGGAAATTGACTCATGGACGCCAGTTGCCCACCCCTGCACTAGAGGATGTTGGGCTCTCATTGAGTCTGTTTTTGACAGTCAAAAACATGCACACTGAATAGAAGTAATTTTGTAGGGCTCTGGCAGCGCTCCTTCTGTTCGTCCTAGCACCAAGGAGCAGATACCTGTCCTGCTGCTGGGTTGATGCACTTCTAGGGCCCTGTCCAGCTCTCTTTGTTTAACGGCCTGTATCCTGGCATCTCCTACATGTTCTTGAGACTGCGGTAAGGAAGATACCGCAAACTTTCGTGCAACCTTAGTTGTGAAGGCTTAGGTGAGAGCAATTATCAGTGGCCACCATTTCCTTTTAGGGGGGTTGTCTTGCTTTTGTTTGCCATTACACCTGTTTGTTACTTTCATTTGCACATAAGCAGGTGGAATTGGATCACAATAACTTATGCTTCCAAAATGGACTGATTGATATCCCTGAAGTTTAACTAACTTGGTGTTATACTGTGACGTGTTCCCTTAATGTTTTTTTGTTTTTTGTTTTTTTTTGCATCAACTTGTTTAACAGGATGAAAACAGGTTGGAATAGGCTTACTGCACTGGTTGATTTTCTGTTAAATAACTTCTCACTGTTCAATGTTTGTTGCTCTTCTGTTATTCCCTTATCAGGAAATTACCCACACTGAGTATGTACGCCCTGATATGGATATTTATCAAGACTACATAGAGGGCTGTCTTACCTTTAAAAACCCAACACACCACAACAACGGCAACTATACTTTGGAGGCTACCAACTATCTGGGTGAAGCCATCAGTACTGTGTATGGACACTTCCTTGACAAGCCCTTTGAAGGTGAGTTGGGACTTTAATGGGGCATGTTGAGTTGATGTCATATTTACTACTACTTAAGTACCACATATAATAAGCTACACACACGAAAATACTTTAGCAACAGTGCATTGCATCTGTAGATGATTACAGCAAAATGAAATATCATTCCATTTGTGATAACTGGCCTGAATATTCTTATATGCCATGGTTTCTATTGTGGGTTTGTGTTTGACCTTTTCGTTTAACAGTATCAATTTATCTTCATGCTGATGATACAGTCCTGTACTGCTGTGCTAAAACTGCACACAAAGCCATTTCAGTTAGCTGGCAAGCGTTTGAGAAACTGCAAGATGCATGATATTCTCAATAGCCTGAGCTATCGCAGGCACTGGCCTCCATGTTACCACTCTAACAGGACACAGTATTGAAAGGGTATTGGTTGGATAAGAAACTCACATTTAAATGTCGTATTTACACACTTTTTAGCAAGCTATAACAAAGAATTGGTTATGTATACAGAAACAGAACTACTGTCCCCAAGTTCTGTAGGAAATGGAACATTGAAGCTGTCCTTTTATCTGTCCTGAATTATGGTGATGTTATCTATAGACATGCCTCTGTCTCCACTATTACTCCACTTAGTTTATCATTCTGCACTCAGATTCATTACTCCTGACTGTTATTCCACTCATCATTGTATTGATATGAAAAAGTTGGATGGGCACCTTCAACAGTAAGACCACTGGTTTCTGTTTCCTTTTAAAGCCTTGAAGGGCAACATGCCACCATATATCAGCTCTTTATTACACTGGTCACAGAGTCACTGTTCAACATGCTCTAGTGCAGCGGTCCTCAATAGGCGGCCCCCGGGCCGCATCCGGCCCTCCAGCCTCCTGTTTGTGGCCCCCGAACTGTTATTCCTTCACCGTGGGTTTTGGTTGGGTCAGCACGTGTACACCGGGACTTGTCTCCATGCCAACGATACACATACAGCTGGGTCACTCACCGCTGCGATCGCAACTTTTAACTTTCATTTTTGTTTTCGGAGCAGTTCGCGTATTCACATTTCGCCGGTGGTAAGAGATTGAAATAGCGTTTTCCAAGTAAACTGCTATAACAAAGTGGACAATGAGAATCAGCCACTCACAGAAGTAGGAACTTTGCATTCATTCATCCTCCAATCAGGACAAAACCCACGGATCTGGCGGTGCTGCAATAACACACACTTACGTTGTTTAACAGGTATTATATTAGCAAGTCTCATCAAGTATTTTCACAAGAAGTGTAACGGACGGGGAGTTTCTCCCGGCAAACACCCTTTTACTCATGGTGCCAGAATTTGTATCATCCTTGTTAAAACTCAACTCCATTTAATCACAGAACAAATGACGTGAATTAACCCACAACCATCTTACATATCATCTTATTCACAAACACATTCACGAACCATAATTACACCAACACCAACAGAATACCCAAGAGTCATTGCGCCACAGTCCACAAGGTGCGTTACAATATGCCAGGAGAAGCTGTGATGAAGATTTCCAATTTGAAACGGCATTATGAGACGAAGCATAGGAATTTTGAAGAGACATTTCCTCAAAATTCAGAGATAAGCAAAACACAATAAATGCACTGAAATCGTCATATCAAGCTGCAAGCAGGATGCTTGTCACATCTATGTCACAATGAAATAAAATAATGCATGATGAAGTGATGGACACAATGTTTGAAGGCAAACAAAAAGAGTAAATATTCAACTATGTATTTTAATTTATGTTAAAATGGAAATTACATTTTATTTTAGTTCGTATTTTGTTGTTTAGAATGAAAAGGACATTTTGTTTTGAATATTACAGTATTATTGCATGTGGCCTGACCGACCTCAATACATGGACCTTTGAGTCACTGAAAAAAATCTTTGTGGCCCTTTAAGATTTGTATTTGAGTACCCCTGCTCTAGTGATTGCACAAACACACAACTTGATACAGTTATACTTATAGATCAGTATAAAACCTTAATTTCCAACTACTCAGCATTTGAATGTAACTGTTTTAATTGCTGTCCTGTATGGCTGCCATTTATCTTTTATACTTCTCTGTTTAGTGTTTTGTCATGTTCATTTCTTGTTCAATTTTTATTATTTTTATAGCACATTTTGTTCCATTTTATTGGTATTCTGTGATTGTGTTTGTTGTTTTTTATTTGTTATCACATTTTTGTTACTATTCTATATTTAGATTTTTTATTTGAGCTCTCAACAACATTGAAAATTAGGGGTTGCTCTTAATGACTAATTATAAAGTGAGAATTAGTCAAGTTACAGTCTGGAGGCTGCCGTTGGTGAAACTGAGGGTGCTCTGTTAAGCAGTGATTTCCTTCCATTTTATTCTGAAATGTTAAGATCTGTATGAGGTTTACATGACGCTGCTGTAAAATGTACCAACCTCCACCTGTCCCCCAGACTCTTATATATGTTACTAGAATATGGAACAATAAAGAATATCATCTCATTTGAAGTGTTCCTCAGAATACATAATTGATTGATTGGTCTTTTGTGTAGCTGAGATGTATCACATGATTTGGGAACAGAAACAAAGGAACTTTATTAAGTTTTTCTCTGATCATTTTAGTAAGAAGTTCAGTGTTTCCACTAGGAAGGAGTTGTAGCAGTGGAGGTGAGTGTTTGCCCACTTGTAAAAGCGCAAAATGCACCCTGCCGGGGGGCTTCTGTGTGTCTGCCGGCACCAGAAGGGCTCTTTAGGCTTAAGTACATAACAGTACATTTGTGCACAGTAATGAGTAGGGGAAATGACTGTCTCGCTTACATATGAGGTGTCTCAAGCTTTAGGAAAATACACTTTTATTGAACACAATACAAGTGTTATCTTTAAAACAATTATTGGCAATAATTTCACAAGAAATATATTAACAACCAACCATATACAGTAAAATCACTTAACACAAATACTAGAACTATCCAAAATGTCTGTGCCTCTGTGAAGTAACCTGTCAGTAACTTGAGATTGACAGCTTTCGCGCGTCACAGTGGCACCCACGCACAGTAATGCTGCGTTCGAGACAGTAGGAATTTTCCGACCTCCTACTAGAGAAAGTACACTGGAACGCCACTTAAAGTCAGAGTCCTTACTTGTGAACTCGGCACAAATCCATCTACCCCGAATGATAATCCTGAATTTGTGATCAGTGTTGCTTGCTTCATGGTTGACATCTACGCGGCGCTTGTTAAAATCGTTGTGTTGACATTATCTTTTTTTTTTATTGGTGAAATTATGTGAAAGACAAGGTGACATGGGGGACAAGTACATCAGATCACGAGGAACTACGAATATAGACAGTGGACATACAGTACAGATAACAACAGAAAACAACATAAAGTTATGATGATATGTATATAGGTAGTATAGGTGTGTGTGTGTGTGTGTGTGTGAGTGCGAGTGAGTGTGCATGCATGCAAGTGGCTGAGAGGCAGATGGTATGGTATTATAAACATATGTAATATGGCATAGACAGATGATACAATAGAAATAAATAGGTAAATAAAGTAAAAGTATGAATAAGAAAAGAGAAAAAGTGAAAGAAAAAAAATAATAAGTTAGATAAGTAGTAATAGTATGCAACATGATATGAGATATATTAACATAGAATAGAGTCATATAATTTAACCTAATATAATGTAATTAGATAATTTGAGATAAGATAAGACAGTATAGTGTAATACGAGATATTATAATAAGAAATGTAGTATGATTTAACCTAAAATAGTCTGAAGAGATAATAATAGGTATGATAATGTAATACAGGGCAAAATTGTAATATAATATATCATGATGTAATATAGCACAGTATAATAACATAATATATATGTGAACATAATATATGTGAACATAACCTAATGCAAGCAATATATCATGACAATGACTATCACAAGATTAATTGTTGGAATTATAATTAATAAATAATATTACGTTGATGATAATATATTGCAGTGAGGGGTGAGGTCGGACCAGGGGATCAGGAAGGCAAGCGAAGGGGCCCCCCAGCCTGTCCCAAGTAGCCCAGTCGGTAGCCCCAGCAGGAGACAGGCGAGGCGGCATTGAAAGGCCCCCTTTTTTTTTTTTAGTATTCATTTATTTATTTATTTTTTTAGATTGTACCTTGATTTAAGTTGGCCATGAACTTTGGGTCATGACCGAAAGAATAAGATCCCGGATACAAGTGGCTGAAATGAGTTTCCTCCGCAGGGTGGCAGGGCGCTCCCTTAGAGATAGGGTGAAGAGCTCTGTCACCCGGGAGGAGCTCAGAGTAGAGCCGCTGCTCCTCCACATCGAGAGGAGCCAGCTGAGGTGGCTCGGGCATCTGTTTCGGATGCCCCCGGGACGCCTCCCTTGGGAGGTGTTCCTGGCATGTCCCTCCGGGAGGAGACCCCGAGGAAGACCCAGGACACGCTGGTGTGACTATGTCACTCAGCTAGCCTGGGAACGCCTTGGGGTCCTCCCGGAAGAGCTGGAGGCAGTATCCGGGGAGAGGGAAGTCTGGGTGTCCCTGCTCAGGCAGCTGCCCCCGCGACCCGGCCCCGGATAAGCGGATGAAAATGGATGGATGGATGGATGGATTTAAGTTAGTGTAAAAAGTTTTAAAGATGTTATTTATTTATTGCGGGTTTTGGGTAGTTTAACCTGCTGAGTTTTTTATAGTTGAAATTATTGCTTTCTCTTTTTTACATTGTAGTTGGCTAGCTAAATATTTGCTTGGTTTATTGCTATTTTCGAGGTTGTAGTATTTGAGTTGTTGTATCAGAAATTGTTTTTGTTTGCTTATAATTTCATCTAATTGAAATTTGGTATTATGTAGCTCCTTTTTTATTTGTTCTTTGGGGTTGTTTGAATAGATATCTTTAAGTTGTTTCAATTTTTGTTCCAGATGTTTTTCTAGTTCCTGTTCTTTTTTTTTGTTTGTTGAGTATGATATTATTTGTCCTCTAATTACTGCCTTACCACTTTCCCATAGTACTGAAGATGAAATTTCTGGGGAGTCGTTCACTTCCAAGAAGGATGCCCATTCTCTCTGTGTAAGAGTAGTGAAATTGGAGTCTTTGAGTAATGAGGCGTTAAAGCACCAGCGGTAGGGGTATTTTACATGTGATGCAATTTTTATGGAGAGGGATACTGGAGCGTGGTCACTAATTAAGATTGGATGTATGGTGGTCTTGGGAACCTTACTTAGAAATGTATTACTGATCAGAAAGAAGTCTAGACAAGAGAATGATTGATGTAGTGGAGAAAAATAGGTGTATTCTCTTGATGATGGGTTGCTCAATCTCCAACTGTAACCAAGGCCAAAATCTGTCATGTATTGTTTTAATAGTTTGGTAGAGTGCCAGGATCGTAGGTTGCCTGCGGTGCTTGATCGGTTAATTATGGGGTTAATTACTGTATTGAAATCGCCACCAATTATGATATCTGTAGATTATTGTAATGTGGAGAAAAATGTGTTAAAGAAGGTTGGATTGTTGGAATTGGGACCATATATGTTGGCAATTGTAATATTTTTGTTGTACATGGATGCAGTGATTATGATGTATCGTCCTTCTAGGTCAGTTATTGTGGATATGAGAGATTCTTTTATTTACTTTATCTACTGTTGTAAGTGGCTGAGAAAACTTGATTAAATTGTTGAGATTGGAGCATATGTGATTCAGAGTTGGATAGATGGGTTTCTTGTAGTAAACATATATCTGCCTTTAGTTTGATAGGATGGTTTATGATTCTTATCCTCTTGGGCCGGGCACGGATACTGCACACATTCCATGTTATTAAGTTAAGTGTCTGAGTTATGTCGATGTAGGTGCGATTCTGTCATGATTGGGTCTGTGAGCATGGCTGGTGTGTGTATTAGGGCTGTTTTTGACTAAGGATTTTCATAGTCGAATCTGATTCGTCAGATTTTGCCGTGGTCGACTGATCGTCAAACCTTTTTTTTTTTTAGATAGCAGCTAGATCTTATTTGCGACTTTTTTCCGTTTCAAACAAAATAGCTAAAACACTCAAAAAACATTGTAGGTGTGAAACAAACACCTTTATTTATTTAAAGCCAGATGAACAAAACTGGGCATATCAAACATCAGAAAAGTTCATATAAAATAGAAACAAAATGGCTTCAAAAACAACAACGTGCCAAAGCATGCTTTTATCTCTCAGTAAGGACCCTATTTCTTGGCTTTTAATTCACAGTTCACACTCGGGACTCGGGATAAAATAAATAAATAAAATTAAACTTAGCGCAACAGCCTGGCACCACTGCAAAATGTCATAAATATTTTTCGTAATACAATAAGTCTGCCTGAATAAATAAAAACAATTATAAAACAACGAAAAAAAAAACATAATAGAAGTCAGAATCGAATGGGCTTAAGAAAGTGCACATGCAGCAAAAAAGAGAGAGAGAGAGAAAAAAAAGGAAAGGATGTCTTCATTGCTGAGATGCTCCGCTCCAGCCTCCAGCTTAAGTTCACATTGTCCCAAAAGAAAAAGAAAAGAATCACTTCTTCACATATGAAAAGTGTTCTACTGCACCTGTGGTTGTCTGATCTTTCTGAGGTTGTGTGCCAGGAAAACCAGCTTGTTCACATTGGTCGGGAAAAGTGCACTCCTTGATTTATTGGCAATGAAACCCACCTTTGAAAATATCCTCTCTGATGGCGTGGAGGTGGAGGGGATGCTGGTAAATGCCCTAGCAGCTCTTGACAACTTTGTATATCTATCCTTGTTTTTCTGTCACCATTCCAGGGGGCCTCTGTTGCATTTAGTGAAGTCCTTCAAATAGGCCTTCATCTCACTCGTCTCATCTTGTTCCTCCTCATCTTCATCACTGGCCAGCAACATAGCCATCAGTGTCCTGTTTCGGGGCAGTCGGCCCAGGATCCATCGTGTCACTTTCCTCCTGGCAAGACCTGTTAGTTAGACTCTCAGCTACTTCTGCCACCACTGAATACGCCTCATCTCTTTGGTCGTCGGAGAGAAAGGAGAGCTTCTTGAAGCGTGGGTCAAGCACCGCCGCACTGATGTAGACACTTTGTTCCAGCCCTGGCCCTTTAAGCTCCCATCGCCTGTCCATCTCCTCGGACAGCCTAGTCTTGATGATCTTTGTGATTCTACTGTCGTCCTCATGCACCACCAGATGTCTTTTTTTTATATTCATAACCATGGGGACAGTGGCAGACAGGGATGCATTATTTTCTTCGGACAAAAGCTCTGTCAGAGTGATCATTGGTTTAAGAACAGCAACAATGTCCTCTGCTGTGCGCCACTGTGATGTGGATAGCTCCAGGTCACGATCGGACCGTTTGCTCACAATCTCATCTGTGAGCACGGCTGAAACTGGCCCCTTCTGTTCTATCAAGCGATCGAGCATCAAATAAACAGAGTTCCAATGGTTAACAACATCCTGCACCAGTTTATGCTGAGGAACATTCTGTTGTTTCTGCTTATCTTGAAGTGCTGTGGTGGCCTTTGCGCTTTTTTTGAAGTGAGAAACCAAGCGCCTTGCAGCAGCAACAGTGCAGCAAATGGGGTCCTGCTTCAGAGCGCTGTTTATGCAGAGTTGTAATGTGTGGCCCACGCAGCACACCCCTTTCATATTTCCCCAGGAGGGCTGCTGGACTAACTGGTTGGTGCACGCAACCATGTTTGCTGCGTTGTCATGCACCACAGAAACGATCTTGGTACTTGGAATGTCCCACTCGCAAATGATCTCCGTCAGTTCTCATGCAATCTGATCGGCTGTGTGACAGTCCTCCATTTTTTTTGTTTCTAAAACGAAACTCTCCAGTTGCCAGTCTCCAGTGATGAAATATGATGTGACTGTGAAATAAGCCTCCATCTGAAGCGAGGTCCCGATATCAGTTGTGAAACTGACAGCTTCACAGTCCTGTATTGCCTTGTATATCTCTGACCGTGTCAATAGATATTTTGTGTGCACGACATCCATCACTGTAGCTCTTGTAGGGACGGTGTAGCCTGGCTCAAGTGTGAGCAAGAGTTCTTTAAATCCCTCACCCTCAACAATGCGCACAGGCCTCACATCAAGCGCCACAAACTCTGTAATTTTTTCAGTAATTTCCTTTTTTCTCTTCTCTGAAAGTGGTGGTCTCAAATCAAGCTTTTTTTGCGTTAAACTTGGGGCCGCCGCTGATGCAGACGTGCTGGCTGAGCTGTCGTCATGACACTGCGGGTGTAAGTGTCAGAAAAATGATATAATAATATAATAATAATATAGGGTTTAATGCCTGTATTGACAAAAGAGTGGCAGAACTGTTTGTTTGTTTTTATGTAAAGTTAACAAGCCTTACCTGTTTCAAATGACACAACATGTTGGTTGTCGTTGTATGATATGAAAGAAGCTGCTGACACAACTTGCACTTAACTTTCTTCGGGTCATCTTTAACCTTTTCAAAATACTCCCACACTTTGGATGATTTTTTAGTAGCCATTGTGAACCAATAAATCCATAAATGCTAACGGTCCTGTAGTGTGCTGCTCACCTCCACTCATTTGGATTGTGCAACTGCAGTGGGTGATTTATTAATACCTAGTGAGAAGCTAAGACTACCGTTTAAACGCACACATTTTGAACCCTTTATTAACAGAAAGTATGCAGATTTTGTATCAAAATAGGCTTTTATATAACGAAAAAAAGACATTCTATGTAACAATTTATGCTGAGCAGCCGTGGGCACCCCCATATAGTCAGAATGGTACAGTTTTGGCTACATAACAACATTATCCGACGATTCGACTACGAGGTTCATAGTCGAATCAAAAAGCACTCATGTATTCATTTCGTACTACTATATTCCTGCTAATTCACTCTTTTTTTTAATTCTTTATTTTTTTTTTACTTTTTTTTTGGTTTGGCCAGTTCAGTTTTCATAACCTGTCATCCCTTTCCCATGTACTCATGTCCTCTACCTGCCCTTACAGTATGTCTTATAGTATGTTTTCTATCTCTCCTACTTCTCTTTCTTCTTATACAGGTCCAGAAACAGATTATGATTATGGTAAGTGTTTTTGTTTTATTTATTTATTTATTTCAATAAGAATCTCATTATAGTATTGTGGTTTTGATTCTCAGGGTTGTGATTAATTAATCAAAATTAATTGCACATATCAGTATTTACTGTAAGCCTTTGAAAATATGTCAAGTGGTAGATGAGTGAATCAATGATTGGTATTTTTATGATCTTTACAAACAATGTTTTATAATTTTTGACAAATAACTACAATTGTGTTTAAACTTAAACAAATTAGGATGACACTAAAATTTAAGGGGCTACAGTGGATTCTGAGAATTTAATGTCATCCATCATAGAGTTTTTTAATAAGAGTGGCTCCTTTATGAATAAGGTGAGTGATAGTGAGTGAGTGGAGAGCTACAGTCGTTAGCTGAGCTCAGAGCAGACAGCTGCTAGCCAAGCTAAGCTGACACATATTAACCAGTCCCATTGGGTCAATGGCTCAAAAGTAGCCCTAATGACTTCAAAACTCAGTTCACATGTGACCTCAATGACTCTGTAAGGACACTCCCACACAGAGTTTTTAGCCTGCAACTCCTCTCCAGTAAGTTAGAACTTAAGAAGTCTCCTCGAAATGTATACCTACAAACCAACTGTACTTTAGAATATTACCCACATTAAACCTCAGACCATCCTCAAGGAACACATAGTTAAGAAGCAAAATACTTTTTTGGACAAGCACTGTCAAGTTTATTTGAACATATAAAGATTTTAGTCTGGTAGTTGCATAGACTATATCAGCCACACCATTAAAACCTAAAATATTCTGTGAAGCCAACATAGCTTTGATCCATCAAGGCATGGTCATAAGACTTCTGGGGGTATTCCATGGTGACTAGGAAGTGGATCCTTATGGTCCTTTATTTTGGGAGTGGGGCCTCCATGGATCAGACTTGTTCAGGTGCATCCAACAGATGCGTGTTGGAGAATTTGGAGGCTGGTTCAACGCCTTGAACTCCCTCAAACCATTCCTGAGCAGTTTTTGAGGGGGTGTACTTGGTCTGCCATGGTGTTTGGCTGAAAATCAGTGGGTCCTGGCATATTTGTGGATGTGGATACACACCACCAATCCAAACATTGCATTGTAACAAAATGTGTCAGTGGTTTTACTTTTATGGATGAGCGGTGTACATTTAAAGACAGAAATAATAAGAAAAAGAAAACTATAGTAACAATATAATGGGAGGCAGGAGTCTAGCCATGTTGGTGGCTTTATGGCTTTATTGATAGCACAGCTGAAGAAGGTGTCAGAGGGGGGAGTGACATACAGCAAATGGTCCCCAGGCCAGGAGTCGAACCCCGGTCCTCTGCAGTGAGGACAAAGCCTCTGTACATTGGACACCTGCTCTACCAACTGAGCTGAACGGCGCCCAAATCTTTGCACAAGTGGGTATACAGAAATCCTGGAGCTTTCTTGTGGGTATACGGCGTATACCTGCGTATCATGTAGACTACACCACTGCTGCAGCTGTATTCAAACATACAGTACATCCATACTGTTAGACCACTGCATTAAAGCTGGGGCTGATACGTTTGAAAAACAGTCATGCCCAAGTTAGATTTTGAAAGTATCCTACCAGTAAACCTTGTACCCTGCACTCAGGCCTCTCTCAAACACTGCTCCGTCCAAACCATGAACACACACTGTCTGGCAACTGCCAAATACTGCCGACGGAGTCTGAGTCCTTACGAGCAGTGTGAAGAAGAGTATCAGTGCATCGTTTTCATCACAACATATAACTTCAAGTAACTCCTCGTGTCTCAGTCACCTGTAAGTAAACACCTAATATTGTCTTATTGACCATAAACAACCAATATAGCTATTGCTAGCAATGCTAGCTGTCAAGCTAGCTTTGCTGGCATTCAGACCTTTTTTGTAGTGTATTTTGATTTGAAAACTTATTGCTGGTTAGCTAGCAGCAGTTGGCTGTGGTAACATTACACAGGGCAAAGCTAATAGTGGTGGACCTGCTAATTTTTATTTTTATTTTTATTTTATTTTTTTACCTTGAGTTATTCACAGATGAACATGAATATTGGACTCATGATAATACAATGTTTTGCATGTTAAAGCTTCCACAATGACTCTAATGACGAGTACATGCCAGAGTGAAGCACATCATCACATCAGAGAGGACGACAGGAGGGCAACCAGCAGTGTCTGAGGAAGTGGAGGCAGAGGCCGTGGACGTGGGAGGGAGACGGGTCAAGGAGCAGATGTTCATACCTCAAAGGATTGCACATGAGCAGGTCAGCATCCAAAGTAGATGATTACTTTTTATTTTTTCTGAGAAATACCACCTACAACTAAACTACTTGTGTTTGTACAGTATATTGACTAGACATTTAACTTGGACACACAAGCACCCTAATCAGGATCACATTTTACACAAGTAGTTTTTCACCATTTAAATGTGCGTTTTGGTGCATAACAATAAATACAGTAAGTAGAAAGGTGTAAAGAAAAATACCTGACTGGTACTTCAAAAACATGTTTAATAAACTGGGGCATCTGTTTATTAAACATGGAAAGTCTAAAACATTGACCATTGTGATGTGTTGTGTTGTGTTCACAGTATGCTGAGGATAGTCGAACTCGAACCCAGATAAATATCTAATCATGTTGCTCATCTATTGACTTACAGGCCAGAATTCAAGGACTACATTTGGAGCAATCACATCAAGTGCTGAACTCGGCCTGACACCTATTTTTTGTCGTTCTGTATTCACTCTTTGTTTTGCATTATCTATAACTTGTCTGAATAAAGTCTTGAAAATGATAAATGCCTTTCCTTAACACTTCCAGCATAAACAATTACAGTTCTTACACTTATTTGATGCACTGATAATAATAACTGAATTAGGTAAGACTCTTGTTTATTGATTTTTTTGGAACACATGTAAATGAATATCACTTCAAAAATAGCATACCTTTTATTGTTTAGACAATATACACTACAATTAGCATAAATGACGATATACAGGAAGGACGTCCAGAGATTTCTTGACTGATTGTAAACACAGATCAGTGTTGGCCGACAACACTTTACAGTCATCTCATATTTACCATTCTACTTTTTGGTGGTTAGCAAAATGTCCCTTACAGAGTAATTGACATAGTTTCACATCCTCATAATTGTTTCTTTGCATTTGACAGTAGTGTGTACAAGCTCTACTTGCTGGACTTTTTGTTGTACATCTTGGAGTACCTGGCCTAAGAGAAAGGAGACCATAATCTCTGTAAATATTATAGTAATTACATAAAACTGGATAAAGATAGAGAACTAAGTGTGTTCACAGGTTACAAGTTACATCTGAATGTATTTATGGGGCATAGAAATGTTATTAATTCTGTCAAAGACAACACAGGACTGTTGCTATGTAAAAACAAAAAAGAAAAGAAAAAGATGGGAGGGTGATGTGAAGCTTTTGTGATGGGTGGCAAGTGATTATTTATAGAGATGTTAGGTGCATTCTGTCTTTCTCACATTCTGCTGTAACAGTCAGCTGACAGTCAGATCACAAATTGAAATGCATAGCTTAAGAAATGTCTCACTAATATGTAATAGTCTCAAGTTATAGGCTAACATGTGACTGTTAGGACCAGCACTTGAAGCATGTTCCTGGTGCAGCAAATGAAATGACACCATTCCTTTTTGTATTGTGTCCCTGCTGAGGAGCACATTCATGCACATGAAGCCAACCGACTTGATATGAAAATTATATGCATTACACTTATTTAACTTATTATAAAGAACTTTTGTATATTAACCGTGTAAGACCCAAATATAGGAAAACCTAAAAACAAAAAAAAATTACCCTTCAGATGTTGTGGTAGGAGGCCTCTGATGCTGAAATAAAGAGGTTTTTTTTTTGTTTTTTTTTAATGTTTATGTACGTTTTTAGAGAAATGTTCTAATATTGCAACATTAGGCTTAGTTGGGAGCAGAATTTTTGTATATGTACTCACGTTCTCTGAACAACAACTAAGGGTTCATTTGCAGGGTTGATTATTACTTACCCCCAGAAATGTTTATAACATTAATAATAATCACACATTAGTCATATTTTTATAAAGTAAAAAATAAAAATAAAAAAAAAACAATTAAACAGCTTTTTCTAGCAACTTCTTCATTCTTTTTTTTCTTTTCATGGCTGACTTTCATTCATATTTAAAGTCCCACAAACAGTTCTTTTCTCTGTAAAGCAAAGGTTAACATCACACTTGCTGCATTTCGTGTTACTGTATCCTTTAATGCAGTGTCTGCAGCTTCCTCTCCCTGTCTTCACTGGGAAATAGACAACTAGGTCCTTGTGTACATCCAATGGGAGGTGTGCACTTTTCTTGGATGGTCTCTTCTGAGGAGTCAGAGGGCTTCCTGATGTCACTGTTGCTGGGCTCTTTGGCCTGAAGATGGTCATCCTCTCTTTGGAGTTTAGAGCGCCATGTTCACCAGGATGAAAAAGGATGCTGGCTGTGCCTGAAACTGTCTCCTGTTCATTGTCTCTTTGCTAGACATCTTGAAAGAGGATGATGTTGTGCCAGAAGGTGTAAATGTAGCAGCAACAGGATTTCATGGGGGACTTATATTTGGCTGTAAATGAGTCCAAGAAATCCACAACTCCCATGAACTTGTTGTAGGCACCAACAATATAAGACCTCTCAACTTTAGTGTAGGTTCGGCTGGCTTTGTCCCAGCGTTGAATCTTCTGCACAGGTTCAGGTCGAGCAAAGGATAACACAAGTGTGACCGCCCTGTTGTCAGACCATTTGACAGCACAGGTGTTGTGATTCCCCTCCACTCTGACGTCATCGCTTCCTCTCCCCTTTTTCTTCCAGCTCTTCTCGTCTTCAAGGTCAAAGTAGGGCAGGCGCACCTGCCTGGCTGTTCCCATGTAATGAATTCCCCAATGTTTTCCAGGCAGACAATACTGTCTGCTTGTTGTAAGTCTGGACAAAAGCGTCTACTGAATGCCCTAAATGTAAATGTAAATGGCTTAGCCTATGCCCTCTACTTATCATGCTAAAAGAAATGTGCATCCTGATCACTAGCCATTAATTCACACTATACTGCCTTGACATGACAATACTGCCTATAATGCCCTCTAACTTTCCCAGAACTGAATTGTCTGTTGATATCCTCTTTGTGGACAAAGGCATGGAATTTTAGGTCAGTCTGATCAAATTAACAACATTTTTTAGAGATACAACTTTTAAGTCGTAGTATGTATACTGTTCATGTATAAAGAAAACACTGTGGTGCAGTGGTGTAGTGGAGGGAATTCAACATGTTAGTGTCCACTTCAACAAGCCTATCTATCCAATAGCATTGTGAGACTGAACAATAGGACCCAATGACTATGTAAATGTGGTAAAAATTAAGATAAAATATAACAGATTGTTTTTTAGGATGGCTAAAGGTAACGTAACTCTACAACAAGGGGTCTTACAGGGTTAAGGGAATAGCCAAGGTTTATGCTTTATGGAACCAACTTTGTCATTCAAAAAAAGAGAGAAAGAAACAACTCATGATAAAAAATGCTGATATAAGGTATAATAAAACCCAAACATCCTTCACTTAAGTTGCTGATACCTCATTACAGAACCCTTTTAAGACCTCACTTGAAGCCCCGACAGTCCAGCTGCTGCTTCCTCAACCTGCACTACATCTGTACTGGATTTCTGCATCAATGAATGAAATGTCATCTTTATATCCATTACACATATCAAACTTATTGTTATGCCTCAGTTTAGATCCTAGTTTTTTCTTGTTTTTTGTCCCATAGATTTCCCTTCCTCTCATTCCTTGACCCCCCTTCTCTGCTCGTTTGGTTTCGCCCTCTTCCCTGATTGTTGGTCTCCTCCCTGATCTGTTTCACCTGGTGGTAGTGTGTGTGTATTTATAGTCCTTGTGTTTCTCCTGTTAGTTGCCAGTTCATCTTCTTGTGTCCGCACAGAAAAGTTCCAGCTCTGATCCAAATCGTATCCTAGTGATTCCTGGTTATCTCTGGTGTGTTTGCCCTGCCGACTGAATTCCTGTGTACTGAACCCATTTCCAGAGTAAAGAATATTACCTTGCCCTATCCTGTGTCTTGTCGTGCTATTGTTGTGGTCTCCCTGGTCGTGATTGTACGAACTGGCCATAACATGGACTCAGCCGACGCTGACAATATGTGCGCTGCACTCTGGGCTCAAGGCGGTCGGATTCATGGCACCAAGGAGTGACTTACCTCACTCGCCATGGAGATCCAGTAAATGGCCAGCGAGCCAACACCAGCGAACAGCTCAGCTCCCTTGGTGAAACGCATTAGCAATTGACCGGTCATGTGGGGGACCTGTACACAGCCATTTCGGCTCCCGCAGCTGCTCCTTCTCTCGTCTCAACTCCTCCGTCTTCTCCGCCGGTTCCGGATCCTGCTCCCACTCCAGCTCCAAAACTTCAGTTCTCAAGCCCGACATGGTTTTCCAGGGATTCCGATAACTGCCGCTCCTTCCTGGTACAGTGTGGACTGCACTTTGAGATGCAGGCTGCCTCGTTTCCGTTGGACCGTGTCAAGGTGGCGTACATGATTTCTCATCTCTCCGGCCGAACCGAAGCATGGGCCATGGCAGAGTGGGCGAGAAACTTCCCGTTATGTAACTCTGTGGACAGTTTTAAAGATTCTTTAAAGGCTTTATCAAGGCAATCGCAGGGTAGCAGATTACACCATTGAATTCCGCACCCTGGTGGTAGACAGTGGCTGGAACTTGTTTTCTCTGTGTGATGCGTTTCTCAATGGTTTGGCTGAACACCTAAAGGACCAGATGGCTCCTCTAGAACTTCCCGGGGATCTGGACTCATTAATCTCTCTAGCCATTACAATTGATAAACTGCTCTTCAAGAGAGAAAAGGATAAGTTGAAGGCAGCAGCCACCTTCAGCCAGAGGGGGCAGTCTGCTACAGCCACCTCTCTGCCTCCTCATCGCCGTATGACTGCTGCATTGACCTGCTCCCTGGTTCGTCTCCTCCCAGAGGCCGGCTCTACTCGCTGTCTGCTCCGGAGAGGGATGCGATGCAGACTTGCATCCAGTTAGCCCAATGGTCCCAGTCCGACAACAAGCTAAACCCCTGCGCTTCCCTGTCCAGGAGGCTCTCTCCCGCGTAGAGGAGCTATGATGTGGTAAATCAGGAGCTCTTAGCAGTCAAGTGACTCTTGAAGAATGGGGTCACTGGCTGGAGGGAGCTAAACACCCATTCCTCATCTGGATGGACCATAAGAACTTAGAATACATCCGGTCTGCCAAACGTCTCAACCCCAGACAAGCCAAGTGGGCACTGTTTTTCAACCAATTTGACATTTCTCTCTCCTACCAACCTGGCTCTAAGAACGTGAAGCCAGACGCTCTTTCCCGCCTGTTCAAGCTGGACACCAGTCCAAAATCTCCCGTTGGTATCCTGCCTTCGTCCAGCATGGTCGGGGCGGTCACTTGGGGAATCAAGGAAAAGGTCAGACAAGCTAATATTGACATTATTATTCCTGACGGTTGCCCCCAGAATTGGTTATCTGTGCCTGTCCCTCTGTGCTCACAGGTGATCCACTGGGCCCACACCTCCCTCCTGTCCTACCACCCGGGAATCAAAAAAACTTGTTTTGTCATTAAACAAAGGTTCTGGCGGTTGGCTATGGAGAAGGAGGTCGGCAAATATGTGGCCGCCTGTCCGGTGTGCGCCAGAAACAAGGTGTCTCAACACCCCCCTGCAGGGCTTCTTTGCCCCCCTCCAGTGCCTCTTCGCCCCCTGGTCTGACATCTTTTTGGACTTTGTCACAGGTTTGCCCCCCTCAGAAGGTAACACAACTGTCCTCACTGTTGTGGACAGATTTTCGAAGATGGTTCACATCATTCCTCCGCCCAAGCTGCCTTCCGCCAAAGAAATGGCGGAAGTAATGTTAAGGCATGTTTTCAGGTTACATGGGTTCCCAAAGGACGTGGTGTCAGACCGGGGGCTGCAGTTCGCATCCCAATTTTGGAACGCATTTTTGCTCCATCTTGGGCGCTACGGTCAGCCATACGTTGGGGTACCATCCCCAGTCCAATGGCCAGACAGAACAATTGAACCGGAGCTGGAGATGGGTCTATGCGCCCTGGTATCCCAAAATCCAACTAAGTGGAACAGACATCTTATCTGGGTGGAGTATGCACACAACACACTGCCCTGTTCTTCCTCTGGTGTCTCTCCTTTCCAGTGTGCCTATGGTTACCAACCGCCGTTGTTTCCAGCCTTGGAGGAGGAGGTCATCATGCCATCAGCCCAGTCCCTCATTCATCATTGAGAACCGGGCAAATGGTGTGGTTGTTGGCTAAGTATCTTCCCCTGAGGGTCGAATCTCACAAGTTGGCTCCTCGCTTTGTTGGTCCTTTTCCTGTCTCCAAGAAGGTGAATCCATAAGTTGTAAGACTCAACCCTGCTCCCCAGGTCCCTGAGAGTTCACCCAACAATCCATGTGGCCCGGATTAAACCAGTGAAGGAGAGTGTGCTGGTTCCAGCCTCTAGACCCCCACCACCCCCCCGGTTCATCTACAGCGGCCGGTGTTTACCGTCAAGCAGTTGCTGGCAGTTCGACTGCGGGGCAGCGGTCACCAGAACCTGGTAGACTGGGAGGGATACAGTCCTGAAGAGGGGAGCTTGACCCCATCCAGCAACATTGTGGAAGCTACCCTTATCCAGGATTTCCGTCGCCGCCACCCTGACCAGCCTGGGACGTCAGGTGCTGACCCAGCTGTTTCTTGTTTTTTGTCCTGTATATTTCCCTTCCTCTCATTCCTTGACCCCCCTTCCCTGACTGTCGGTCTCCTTCCTGATTTGTTTCACCTGGTGGTAGTGTGTGTGTATTTATAGTCCTTGTATTTCTCCTGTTAGTGGCCAGTTTGTCTTCTTGTCTCCATGCAGAAATGTCCCAGCTCTGATCCAAATCATATCCTAGTGATTGCTTGTTATCGACTTCAGCCGTGTTCCTTATGACTTCGCCTCTGCCTCCACTGTATGATCACATGTGTACCGATCTCCCTGCCTACCTGCGCCCTGTCTGGTGTGTTTGCCCTGCTGACTGAATTCCTGTGTACCGAACCCATTTCCCTAGTAAAGAATATTACCTTGCCCTATCCTGTGTCTTGTCGCGCAATTGAGTCCGAACTGTTGTTGTGGATTCCCTGGTCATGAAACTTATGAGAACACATAAATATGAATAATAATATAAGAACATTTGGATGACATTTAAAGAATAACATCTTGACACCTTTAATTATGCAAATCCAACATTTATTTTCAAAATCACCAGCATGATGATGAGATTCATAGGTTACAACTGCAAGGCATCATAAAACAAAGAACTGCAATGCTCATGTCATCTTTATTCCAAACAAAATTGCTAATTGACATTGTCAATACCTCACATGAAACTCTGTTCCTGATTCATCATCAGTCAGCTCTACATTTGTAGCTCCATGCTGCTGTTTTTTCAGTGCGCAGTGATTCATAGCCAGTTACTCACTAACCCTTGTAACTGCTAACATTGATTGCAAGACTAGAGGGGACACAGTTAGCTTTATTACTACCCTTGAAACGTATAATTAACAGCAGCTATGTTTTACACAGAAGACTGGTGATATTACGCTAGGCTAGCAAGTCTGCATTTGTGGGACCACATCCACTTGTCTTCAAATCGACCGGCAAACATTACAGAACCCACAGTCAGTTAGCTTTAATACTAGCCTATGTTCACTAGACTAACACCTTAATAATGCTTTTACATAGTAGAATTAGTGTTACTGTTGGGCTAGGAGGCTTGCATTGTGTGGATAGTTAGCTAACTAACAACAACCTAGCAGCTAGGCTACTACTTACTCTCTGGGTGGTAAAATATCTTCAGATGTCTCTTTTCTTTTTTGGTGGCATTTTCTATCTACAAAGCAGAAACACGGAAAAAAATGTTGAGACCAAACAAAATACTGATGTAAGAATATGTATTTATATATATATATATATATATATATATATATATATATATATGTATATATATATATATATATATATATATATATATGTATATATATATATATATATATACATATACATATATATATATATATATATATATATATATATATATATATATATATATATATAACTGAAAAGGTGTGTTTTTCAGCTCTGAGTCTATATTTAAGAAGATCTTTGGCAGTAAATGTAAATTTAATAGAAGTTTCAACACTTTTCAAAAAAATCCATGAGATGAACTGGGATGCCCTAGGTGAGCTGGCATGGAATGACCGAAATATACACATAAGGTTGTCACATATAGTTTTTATGTACATATTTACATTCACAGTCATCTTGTTTTTTGCTACTTTTATATTTCAGTATTGACATATCTAATTATTTGTTACTCTTGTTGAATTATCTTTCTCTTTGTAAATCTTGTTTGAATACGGTGCGGTATTGTCTTTTCTTGAACGAACAACTGAAATGTAAACAATTTCCCCCACAGGATCAGTAAAGTATTTTGATTTGGATTCTTATTTCTCATCCACTAATAATATCTATGATTGTTTAAAATGCTTTCACAGGCCTTACAGCTAGATGCTTTAAAAAATCTCAAAAATACTTGTGCTGTAGACACCCCCCCCCCCCCCCCCCCCCCCACCCCCCCCCCAATCCCAGGTAAATAGTTTTTTCAGTTGAACAGCACACATAATTTCAACATTTTATTTTTCCTAATGTTTTATCTCTGTTCTACAAAGAATGATGTGCTTTGAGACTAATTAAAAGGAAATTAGAAACAGGGTTTAGACAACTAAAATTGATTAATTTATATTCTTTGCTGACTATTCAGAATAATCCTGAATTTAGAACAACTTTAGGACTGCTAAACTCAATTGTAAAGATGTTGTGTCAATCCTAATCCTAAATCTATTAATAACAATATGACTGATTGATCCCATTGTGTCTCCAGCTCATTTTGACACTGTGTTTTCATTATTGACTTGTGTTATCCCTTTTATTGGGTGAGGACTTCAGCCAGAGGTTTATATGCGAAACAGAAGAGTAGTAAACTTCAATGCAAGTCTGTATTTTCTTGTGTTTTCCTATCAGTAACTCCGACTGCAGAGACACACAAACCTGAAGAAGATACTTTTGGGGTGAGTAACGGAAATATTAAACATGTTGAGTGTTTGGTTGAGATATGTTCTTACATTACTTGCATTTGCAGGAGCAGATCAACTAACAAAAGTTATCCTGAATGTTTTATCGATAATAACAAGTTCTTAAATAATATGCACAATGTGTTTTATTGTAAATGTTGGACCAAAGTTGGCTGGAAAAAACATCTGAAAGAGGGGGAAGGCTGCTGAAAACTACACAGCAAGAAATTCAAGACCAATCCACCTCAAAGCTATAGAACAAAAGAAAATATAGAAGAATATGTAAGAATAAAACATCTGCTAACTGGAACGGAACCGATACGACGTTAGTAAAGAAACTCATTGACAGTATTACAAACCCACTAACCTACATCTGTATCATTCACAACTGGTAAATTTCCACAAAACAGTAAAACTGCAAAAGTTATTCTATCATATAAAGCTGGGGACAAACAGCATTTCACTAACTATAGGCCTGTATCATTTGTAGTTCTCTAAAATAATGTAAAAGAGTTTATCAGAAGATTGGACAATTTCACTGAAAAGCATGATTTATTGTCAGAGAGTCAATACAGTTATAGAGCAAATATGGCATCAATGGAGTACACAGAAGAAAATACTGGTTGTTCATTATAAAAAGTATGTAGTAGGGGTTTTAAAGATTTTTTAAAAAGCATTTGATACCATAAACAATGTTATATTGTAATTGTGTATGCCATGCGTACACGTTTGGTTATAAGCAATTAATTTGCACAGCGGCATAAACTTGATAGGCATTTCATGGCAGACTCCAGTAGGCAGTAGCAGTGCAGCTCTCAGGCAGTGCACATGCAGGATATATGTCCCATTCATTAGTTTTAGGTTTTCAAACTGGTCCCTGTGCCCTGGTTCAGTCTATATGGTCCTGTATATTTCTTTCTTGGCCTCAGTAATTACATCCTGAGGAGGACATTGTATATTATACTATATTCCACATGTGATTTTCCCCTCTCAAGGGCAAAATTTGTATTTATCTAAGTTCTAAAGCTGAGTATGGTATCACATAGGGTCATAAGCTATTATTAGGTATTACATAAAGGGACTAACAATAAATGGAGAACAACATAATTATTATATGCGAACTGGATAAACCTGCAACAACAATTCCATCCTTAAAAGGCCGTATTTCCACATTTGGGTATTTCTCAGGCTCCAAGGTTAACGTAGACAAGACAATGGGCATGGACATAGGCAACAGAATTCTTCAGGCGGTCAAACTGCAGAGTGGGTTTGAATGGCCCAAAGATGGCATGAAATACTTTGGCATTCAAATATCTCCATTACTAGACAGTCTATATGATGTCCATTACAAAAGCATAACTAAAAGTACTAATAAGGCTTGAACAGATGGTCAGCACTTCCTTTATCTTTGTCAGGTCGCATTGAGAGTGTTCTTATGAACATGCTACCTAAGCTTCTCTAACCATTCCAGATGTTGCCTTTAGATATTCCTGAATCCACATTCGATAAACTAGATTGGCCAATTTCAAAATGTATTTGGTAAGGTAGACAGCCTAGACTTCACTGAGTCTGTTGAAGCTTTTAAACGCAGGCTCAAGACTCACCTTTTTAATTTAGCTTTTAACTGAGTCCCCTTTTACTCATCTAGTACCAGTCATTTATGCTGTCCTGTCATTTTTCTTTGTCCTTTAATTTTCTCTTAAAGGTTTTATTATTCATTTACTTATTTATTTATTTATTTTTAATGCTGCTTTTACGGGTTTAGTGCTTAAAAGTTATGTTTTGCTCTTAGTAATTTATGTTAACATTCATTTATGTTGTTTTAGGAAGTTTTTCATTTCTTTTAGAACTTATTTTATTTATTGTTTCTTAGCTTCCAGCTCCAGTGTTCTCCTGATGGGGGCCCTCCACTCCGGGAGCTCTGTCTGGCCTGCCTACGGGGGTGCCGTCCTGGGGGTTGTCCGGGCCTCGACAGTTGGGGAGTCCTGCCCCAGGGCTTTATGGCTGTGGTATGGGCCCCTATCTGTCTGGGTCGGGGTGGTCTCTGTGGCAGCGTCCCCTGTAGTCGTGGGCTTGGACGGCTCTCGGTGGGGATGGCTCCTATAAGATGGTGTTTCCTCACTTGGTCTATCAATGCTCAGCCATATTCCACTTTATCTTGTGGGGGGAGGTATGTATCGGTGTAGTATGCTCAAGGGTACGTGTGTGTGTGTGTGTGTGTGTGTGTGTGTTACATGAGTGAGGGTGTGGGGAGTGGGGATGTTAAGGGGGTTTGTTTCATTTTCTTTTCTTTTAATGTAAAGCACTTTGGGTTGCATTTTTACATGTACGAAAGGTGCTATATAAATAAAGTTGATTTGATTTGATTTGATTTGATTTGATTTAGAATTACACTAAAAACACTCCAGCTAACTAGAGCACATGGGGGCTCAAACTGCCTAACTTAAAGTATTATTTCAGGGCTGCATAGTTGAACAGTATGGATGCAAGATTTTACGTACACACGATGGCTCAACCTTGAGAAAAGCATATGTACAAGACCCCCCTGCCTTTCTTAGATATCCCCTTAAGAGAAACACAAATGACCAAATGGACAAGAACCACTAAGGAGATTTGGAGAAAAATAATAATAAAAACATAAAATAAAGCATAATTTGGGTTATCTATACTATTTCGGCAATAACAAATACTGGATTTATAAAGGATGTTGTACGATCTTGTTTAGGTGCAGGCCACAGAAAATGGTCAGAGCATGGCCTCACTAATCTACATCAACTTCTTAAGGGTGGCAGCCCTAAATCATTTGAACAGTTAAGAGAGGAATTCACACTTCCTAATACAGACTTTTTCAGGTATTACAATTAATGAACTTTTTAAGAAATTGTTAAGAGTGGTATAAAGTCCTGGAAGCCACCCAAATTGTAGACTTCTTGGTCACAATACAAACAGTTAACGGGGCAAGAAAATGTATTGGAAATCTCTACCAAATATTTCTAGGTATGAATCCAAATGATACACTACAGATAAAAGAAAGGTTTGAAAATGAAATGAATATGGTCATACAGCATGACATGTGGGAAGAGATATGCACTGAAGCACATTTAGTAACTAATTCAAATACGTGGCTGGAATTCAGATGAAAGGTGATAACAAGACTTTTTCGGACAACAGAAAGCGTGTCTAAAATTAGGCCCACACACTCGTTGGAGAAACTGTAGGACACATACTGGTAGTTATACCCATATATTTTAGGCATGCCCTAAATAAAAAAAAAAAATGGGTAGAGGGTGTTTGAGGCACTGAGTTTAGTATTCAAGCAGAGGTTCCATGAAAGGTCCAAAGGTGGCAATACTAGGGTTAATATCATTAGGTATCAATGGAAGAAGCACAAACAACCTTCTACAAATATTTAAACAGCGGTACTCAAATAAATCACAACTGCAGTTGTGCTTGAAAGTTTTTAATATTTCTGTATAAATATGACGTAAAATAACATCAGACTTTAAAGCAACTAAACAAATGAGACAAGAATATTATACTCGGTCATTTATTTATTGAGGAAAATGATCCAATATTACATATCTGGGAGTGGCAAAAGTATGTGAACCTTTGCTTTCAGTATCTGGTGTGACCTCCTTGTGCAGCAATAACTGCAACTAAACGTTTCCGGTAACTGTTGATTAGTCCTGCACATTGGCTTGGAGGAATTTGAGCCCATTCCTCTGTACAGAAAAGCTTAAACTCTGGGATGTTGGTGGCTGTCCTTACATGAACCACTCGCTTCAGGTCCTTCCATTGCAATTAATGCAACCAACCAAAGGGACGTTCTCCTCATCCCCCCTCCTTTTCCTTTTCACATGTATATATGTATATATTTTAATTAAGTTACTTGCTCATTCTTTAATTTTCATTTATTTAATGTTGTATTTAATATCTGCCAGCTGAAGCTGTATTATTGATAAAAATGTGAAACAGCAATGCGATTGTGACTGTAAAAGTTGCTGAAAAAAAAAAAATATATATGTTCTAAAAAAAATAGATTGAGGCTGTTATATTAAAGGAGAACTTCGGTCGATTTAAACATGCAGCTTCATTGCTCAAGCTACCCTTGACTTGCCAGTACCGAAGACGCGAACACATTTGGTCCAGCCATTACAGAGCTCGGTGAACGGAGACTTAGCATTGAACGCTTGAAGCAGCACTGTAGCGTGTATGACTCAAACTGAATAAAAAAGTAGTTAAAACAGTGTGTTTGTGCAAGCAGCTACTTACCTGTTTGTTGACATCTGCGTCTTCCGGTAGCTAGACCAAACTAGTCAATCCGTCGAGCGTGCGCTTGCACCCTCACTGGCGGAGACGGAAACGTATTCCAGCATTTTCGTGTTTCTGTTCATAATGTACATGTCCATGTTACAGCCTGTCATGAGCCATGAGCCTTACAATAGCCTGTTAAGCCTGTTAAGTGCACACTCAGTGGATATACTAGTTTGGTCTAGCTACCGGAAGACACGGATGTCAACAAACAGGTAAGTAGCTCCTTGCACCACACTGTTTTAACTACTTTTTTATTCAGTTTGAGTCATACACGCTACAGTGCTGTGTGCTAAGGTGTCTGCTGATGTTGCATAACTTTTGGTGTGAGATGTGGAGCATGTTAAGACGGTTAAAACACAGTGTAAAGTTCTGACCCCATGCTGTTAGCGTTCAATGCTAAGTCTCCGTTCACGGAGCTCTGTAATGGCTGGACCACATGTGTTCGCGTCTTCGTTACTGGCAAGTCAAGGGTAGCTTGAGCAATGAAGCTGCATGTTTAAATCGACCGAAGTTCTCCTTTAAGGTTCCATAGTTACATAATGTTGCTTTAATACTCTTCTGTCCATGCATTTTAATATTTCTCACATTTTAAATTCCATTCCAGAGATAATATCATATCTTCTGTTCTAACTGACAATTTAATCTTAGGGTGTCAAAATTAAAAAGTGATCATCCTCTTTGGAAAAAATTGTTAGATTTTGAAATGTGTCCAATTACTTATTTAGGCTAAATGATAGCACCAGATGCAAGGCCAATGGGTTATTTAAGATTAGGCTTCCTTAGGGGAACGCCAATACTCACAGTGGAAATCTGGTGTGTAGCTGTAGAAATATCCTAATCTTGACCAAAGCGGTCCAGAACTACCAAGATTTCCAAACTTGATGCCTGCTGAAGTCAGTCATTGCAAAAAAAAAAAATAAAAAAATCTTGTGCATCTCTGATGATTTGCGTACATTTTTTTTGTCTTCTTTCCCCTTTTTGTCAGTAGATCTCCATAGCAGTAGGCTTGGCAGGGTTTGCCTGTTTGATGCTGGTGGTTCTCTTCCTGCTCTTGAACAAGTATGGACGACACTCTAAGTTTGGAATGAAGG
The DNA here is from genome assembly GCF_900880675.1 of Sparus aurata. NCBI lineage: Eukaryota > Metazoa > Chordata > Actinopteri > Spariformes > Sparidae > Sparus > Sparus aurata. The sequence goes on from NC_044194.1 coordinate 35,168,072, forward strand.
GTAAGCAGCCAGTGTATCTACTGCTTGTCTTTCTGCAGATTTGTCATGTCTTCAGTAAGACTCCTTCTTCCTGTGTAAAATTCAGTGTGAATGATAAAAATGCTGGAACTGCAAAAATAGCTTCATACTGCCTTGCCAAAAGTAAGGATTCATACTGGGTGATCTTGTGGTCCAGTACATGGGCACCAATTCTATGCACGGACCTCTTGGCCACTGTGCCAGACAGCAATATTTGTGTATGTGTGTATAAAATTTAAATAAAAGTCACAATCCATGGGGGATGTGAAATATGTTTTTAATGTTATTTTTGGCTTCATTGTGATAGGACAAGAAATAGGAAAGAGTGACTGTGGGTGGCACAATGAGCCACAGTTGAAACAGTTCAAACAGTGGCCCTATTAGATGAGGACACAGCTTCTGTATATGGGGCAAATGCTCTTCCACTTGAGCTACTAGGTCACAGTTGAGGAATATTTTACCATGTCTAATTCCTGTAGTGTCTGGCAAACTGGCAAAGAGTGTCTGTTTCCTGCACTCCAGTCCTGTGGTTCTAGTTGTTAAGACATTGCGACAGGTAATCGATAATCCAGTCAACCATGTGTATGCATATGTGAAGTTTTTTTTTTCCTACATTGGAATTTCTCTTAAAGTGAGGGGATGTAGCTAATTCTGTCACAAGATTATTGCCATCAGAAACTTGTTACGTTACTGTGTTATCTACTGAGGAGAGTTCTTCAGAGGTGCCAAAAATTATGGTAAAACAACTCGCTGCACACATCGGTTATATTGTCCAGACGGCGTGTAGCAAACTGTCGACTCTACCATCATGTAGCCTTCTTTATGGCTGATAATCGGTAACTCTGCAGTCTAATAAAAAGAATGACAGAGACAATATAACATTTACCACTCTTTATTTTGCTAACAATCTGACAGAGAACTGAGCAGAGGCAGACAGCTGTAGGCACAGCTGTTTCAATTAGAAAAATACAGACAAGGGCACAGACTCTTATAGCTTCGTATATGTTGCAATGGTTCTAGTAGAAGCCAGAGGTGGGAATTAAACTGCCAACCTTGTGATAATGTGCCTCTCATTCATTCTCTATCGCAAAATGTAATTGAAAAAAGCTCAACATTTTAGTATAGCAGGTTTCAAAGTTAAATACAAGCACACATTATAAGCAACTACTCCTAAAAGAGCTGAACATTTTGATATTTGAATATTTTCTGTAGCTCAGAGCATACAGGAGTTGTAAGGTGCCTAAAACAAACAAAATTGGATAAAACAGATTTGACAAACTAGAGTGTGAATATGTCTGCATTCACACAAATAAGATTTAGACAATACTATGCGCAAAGGTCCCATTCTCATTCACAAAGGGGCACAGAATTTTTGAAAGATCTCTCAGTAAAAGGAGGAAATAGTTATGAAGTGGGTGTTGCCTCTGCGTAAAGAAATGTTATTCTCCATTCTCTTACTATCCCAATTTTCCTTCAAGTTTATGTAAAATTGTAAAACAGCTATCCCAGTAAAGCTAGAGTAAATGTTAAACTATTTTTTATTTTTTATTTTTTTAAAACAGCAATGCTTTTTGGGTCTTTTAAAATGTCATTACTAATAGTAATTGATAAAATTAATAACACAAATGATTCATATAAAACAATACGGAGCACCACCCTAGTATCAGGGACCAATAACCTGAATGTAAAACAGTCTCAAAGAAGGGTTCACTTTAGATGAAACTTTTATAAAATTATACATTTTATAAATTATAAAAATAAATCATCTGAGCACTGACCATCACAACCAGCTGTTACCACAAAGCATATGCACAAATAATCACAGAAAACTGCTTTGTGAAATGTTATAGAATTAAATGTTTTAATTTTGTTATTTATTTATGTTGTGAGTTTCAAACTAACTCTGGACGGAATCCAGGTGCCAGTTTGCATGCCGGATGTGGTGCTGCTGGTTCAAACATACAGTACATCTATACTGTTTCACCAATCATTAAGTCGGTTGTGTCATTCTACCTTATATAAAGTAGTACAAATAAGCTTTATTTAATTTGACTAAGACCAGTGTTTCATTAGTAACAAAGTTTAACTGGTTTAACATTCAGAAATAATAAAATGATTATAAAAAATAATAACAGCAGTACATCAGAGATCAGAAATCATTTTCTGAACTTACTGTCCATTCCAGTCCAGCAAGTCCTACATCTCCTATGTATCAAGGGATTGAGGAAATAGGAGGTGGACCCAAATGCAGACTCAAGAGATGCAGGATAAGGAGGAACAAAAGGCGAACTTTATTTGACAAAAGCTGAGAAATCCAAAAACCTGGAAAACAGATGAGAAAACCAAACGTATTCTGGAACTAAAAAAGTAGCAGCTAAGGTAGAGTTGCACGATACCCGCGGTACCCACGGTTCCTACTATACTAGAAATTCTACACGACGGTACTACCGTGGATTACTATACTACCGGTGCCAGTTTCCGCAACATAGCGGCCGCCTCTACTCTCCTCCCGGCTTCTCACTGCATGCTACTCCCTTGTAAACAAACCCACATGCTAACTACTGCAACCGAACTACACAGCTGCTGAATGATTGGCTGTTTGCCTGTTACTGGTGATGTCCGGGGATATGCTGTTTCCGCACGCTGGGTCCGCCCGTCTGTTAGCTGATTGGCTGTTCGTGTGTTTCTGCCGGCAAGAACGAACTCCGTGAAGAAAGCTCCGCTTCGATAGAAATTCGCTTCAAAACAAACAACAAGCTAAAGTTCTGTCTCACCCAGATGCGAGCTTACAGTCACTAACACGAGACAACACACTCACCATGGCAGAAGCACCAGGCCCGAGCGGCGAGTCTGCCGCGGCGGCGTCTCAGTGGCACCACTAATTTTGCTCAAAAAACCAAACTCCAAAAGTCACATTTGGAACTATTTTAGCTTTAAACAAGGCACAGATGGTAAAGCAATAGACGATGGCCGTCCACTGTGCAGGCACTGCCACCAAGCTATAGAAGCCAAAGGAGGGAACACATCCAACCTCATAAACACCTGCAGGGTCGTCACCCAGATTTATATGTCGAATACCAGGTTAGTATGCCCTGTTTATTTTCTCATTGGCTAATATTAGTCTATATCAGCGGTCCTCAATAGGCGGCCCCCGGGCCGCATCCGGCCCGCCGGCCTCCTGTTTGTGGCCCCCGAACTGTTATTCCTTCACCGTGGGTTTTGGTTGGGTCAGCACGTGTACACCGGGACTTGTCTCCATGCCAACGATACACATACAGCTGGGTCACTCACCGCTGCGATCGCAACTTTTAACTTTCACTTTCGTTTTCGGAACAGTTCGCGTATTCACATTTCGCTGGTGGTAAGATATTGAAATGGCGTTTTCCAAGTAAACTGCTATAACAAAGTGGACAATGAGAATCAGCCACTCATAGAAGTAGGAACTTTGCATTCATTCATCCTCCAACCAGGACAAAACCCACGGATCTGGCGGTGCTGCAATAACACACACTTACGTTGTTTAACTGATATTACATTAGCAAATCTCATCATGTATTTTCACAAGAAGTGTAGGAGACGGGGAGTTTCTCCCGGCAAACACCCTTTTACTCACAGTGCCAAAATTTTTATCATCCTTGTAAAAACTCAACACCATTTAATCAAAGAACAAATGACGTGAATTAACCCACAACCATCTTACATATCATCTTATTCACAAACACATTCATGAACCATAATTACACCATCACCAACAGAATACCCAAGAGTCATTGCGCCACAGTTCACAAGGTGCATTACAATATGCCAGGAGAAGCTGTGATGAAGATTTCCAATTTGAAACGGCGTTATGAGACGAAGCATAGGAATTTTGAAGAGACATTTCCTCAAAATTCAGAGATAAGCACAACACCAATAAATGCACTGAAATCGTCATATCAAGCTGCAAGCAGGATGCTTGTCACATCTATGTCACATTGAAATAAAATAATGCATGACTGAAGTGATGGACACAATGTTTGAAGGCAAACAAAAAGAGGAAATATTCAACTATGTATTTTAATTTATGTTAAAATGGAAATTACATTTTATTTTAGTTTGTATTTTGTTGTTTAGAATGAAAAGGACCTTTTGTTTTGAATATTACAGTATTATTGCATGTGGCCTGACCGACCTCAATACATGGACCTTTGAGTCACTGAAAAAAATCTTTGTGGCCCTTTAAGATTTGTATTTGAGTACCCCTGGTCTATATGCTCCGTGGACAGGCTGAGGAATGAAGAGTTAAAGGATGTCAAAGTATAAAGCACCTAGAAAATGCATAAAAATAGTTTTCACAGGGAATCAGTTCCTGTTTATTGTATTTTGTCCTCCATGGTTTATTATGTTATATTATTGTCAAATAGATATTTTTAAAAGACAGAGGATTTGTTATCCTAAGTTGATTATTTAAATTAGTTAAACATAAATAATGTGCAAAGGAAACTAAATGATTATATGATTTCAACCATATAAATTCTAACTTCATTTATTTGTTTTTTATTGCTCGTATGCTTTTTTTCATGTACTCTTATTGACCCAGTTATGAACTAAAACCATTAGGACCATTAGGCTAATTTGTTATGTATTTCCCACTCCTTATTTTAGGGACAGCCATCCAACCCAACAGGGAAGCAACCCATGGCCAAGACCATACCTTTTTTTATTTTTTTATTTTAACTTTTTAATAAATGTTATTCATAAAAATATTTGTTTCAGTCTAATTCACGCTTCACTAGTATTATGTTTATCATGCACCAAACAACATTATAAGTAATTAATAAGTATTTATAACTTGTATAAATACATTGCAGTTCATAAAAATAATGATAATAAAAAAAGGCTGCAGTATCGCGATAATACCCGGAACCGTGATACTTTGTCTGGTATAGTATCATGGTTACTCATTTTGGTATCGTGACAACTCTAAGCTAAGGTTAAAGCAAAGTTCAAATCAAAAAATACAAAATGCAAAAAATCAAAATCCAAAAACACATAGCACCGGGAGACTGGAGACACAAGAGGAAACACAAGGAACTCGAGGGGTACATCACACAAACACCAACAAAATGAACTGACAAACGCCAGAGGGAAGACAGAGGCTGTGTCCCAATTCAGGGGCAGCATCCTTTTCCTCCTCCTGGAGGATGCACTGCCACTATTCTTCATGGCTATAAATTGCCAAAGATTCATAATGCACCCAAAGAGAAGAAAGAAAAAAAAAAAATAATGGTGACCTCAAGTGGCGCAGATCGAATTTAAATGTAAGTATTCGGTCTATACTCGTTTTTTATACTCATTTGAACATCCAACGCCAGATATGTTAAACTTCAAGGGACCTTAAATGAATCATCACCTGTTTTTTTACATATCCAGTCCCTCTTGGATCGCTTTGGATCAATTCTTAAAACTTATAAGAATTATTTTCTTTTAAAAAAAATCAAACATAGAGCTTGTTCTGACCCTTTTTCATACCGCGACTTTCTCACGCGAGATTATGCGCGAGGTTTTGACCGGTCCGGATGTGCAATGTATTAATATGTAATGAGGCGCGCATTGATTGGCCGCAGGAAGGACAGAGCCGGAATGGGGGGCGAGCCTGCATGCACACACAGACTCCAAAACATAAACAGCCCCCTGTCATGGCGCACACACTAAATGACGAACCTTACGGAATTCAGGCATTTATGTACGAGCCGGAGTCGGAACCTGAACGGGAGGGGCTGCCGAGAGGCGAAGTGCTGGGATCTTGAGCCCCTTGAGCGACCGGTGGATCGGTTGGGACGGAGCTGGGAGAGCGGTGTATGCTTTTGAGATCAGCGAATAGAGAAAGTTTGCATTGCTTTGCTTTGTTTTGTACAACTAAAAGTCGGAATACATTTTTTAGGGATTGATAGAAGTTGAATAGATTAAGTGGAGAGAGTATTTTGCGGGAGTATCGGCCGACGACCTGTATAGGTCCGGTATATGATACACTTGCACATATTCTCTACCATGGCAGAGAATCAGGAAGATAGTTGGTGCAGTATGGATGAAGTGGAACAAGACGAAGAGCACTGGCAGACAAGGAGGATAAATAAAGCAAAGCGGACTAGGGAAGTGAAAGAAAGTTAGGAGAAATGGAATGTCGTGGTGAGGTTTGAAGAGCCAGGAGTGAAGAGTTTGGATCCAATAAAATTGACGAAAATAATTAAGAATCGGGTTGGCAAGGTTAAATATGCTAGAATTCTTAATGATGGCAATTTATTAATAGGATGTAACTCTGAAGAGCAGATTGGAAGAGCTCTAAAGCTGCAAGCTATTGGGAGAGCAGTGGTGGTAAAGGTGGTAAAAGTGGGTGAACAAGGAAGTAAAGGAGTGATTTATGGGATTCCTTTAGCAATTGAGATGAAGGAGCTGGTTAAGAACTTAAAAGTAAAGTGTGATGCTGTTCAGAGTGCAAAGCGCTTAACCAAGGGAACTGAGAAAAAAGAATCCGAGTCAGTTCTGATACAGTTCAGCACAAAAGAGTTGCCCGCAGAGCTATACTTTGGATTCATGAGATACAGGGTAAGAGAGTTCACTCATAAGCCAATAAAATGCTACAAGTGTCAGAAGTTTGGTCATGTAGCTAAACTGTGTAAAGGGACAAAAAGATGTGCAAAATGTGGTGGGGAGCATGACTATGGAGAATGTGGAGAGGGGGTAAACCTAAATGCTGCAATTGTGGAGGGGGACACAGTGCAGCCTACTGGGGGTGTGAAGTGATGAGAAGAGAGACTGAGATTCAGAGTGTGAAAAGGAAGGATAGAGTTCCTTATGCCGAAGCAGTTAAAAGAGTGGAACAAACAAAGAAGGATATTAGAGGGGAAATACCGACAGGAAATGTGTGGATACAGAGGCAAGAACATTTCAGAGAGAAGGAGAAAAAGGAGAGGGGGGAAAAGAGGGACTTGGTTATCTTTATTGCTGGGGTAATCAATGCAACAGCTGAGGTTAAATCTAAAACTGAAAGGATTCAAATCATTACAAAGGCAGCAATTCAACATTTGGGCATGGTAGACCTAAAATGGGAAGAAATAAGGGACTGTCTTGCTGTGCGCTCAAACCAGGAAGTAGGGAAAGGATGATTGTATGTATTATGTTCATTTTACAATGGAATGCAAGGAGTCTGTTGGCAAATGGTCAAGATTTTAAAAAGTTTATAGATAGTAGGAGTATAAAACCAGAAATAATGTGTGTTCAAGAAACATGGTTAAAACCTAGATTTGATTTTGTTTTATCTGACTATACTGTCATCAGACGAGACAGAGAACAAGGAAGTGGTGGGGGATGTGCTACCTCTGTAAGGAAGGGTGTTCCCTATAGGGTGTTGGGTACAGGGAAGGAACAAGAATATGTGGTAGTGGAAGTATGGGCAGATAAAAAGAAAATAGTAGTGATAAATTATTATAACCCTTGTAAACAGCTAGCATTAAATGAACTTGAGGAAATAGAAGGTCAGGATAGAGATAATGTTGTATGGTGTAGAGATTTTAATGCCCATAATTCACTGTGGGGAGGGGAAAAGACAGACAACAATGGGCAGGTGATTGAAGAATTAATGAATGATAGGAACTTAGTTTGTTTGAATGATGGTAGAAGGACTAGGATTGATATTAGAACTGGTAAAGAGTCCGTACTAGACCTCACAATTCTGTCCAGTAGAATGGCTCCAAAATGTGAGTGGGAAGTGCACAGAGAAGGCACTATTGGAAGTGATCACTACCCAATTATATGTAAACTGGATGTTGATGTAAGGTTGAGCTCAGAAGATAGCCATGGAAGGTGGATTTTCAAAAAAGCAGAGTGGAAGAGATTTAAGGAAACAATGGATTTGTACATTAGTTCAATCCAAGAAACAAATGATGTTGAAAGAAATGAAAGTGAGTTACGACACTGTATTTATATGGCTGCAATGGCTTCAATACCAAAAAGTTCAGGAAAACTAGTAAGAAAAGTGGTTCCATGGTGGAATGCTAAATGTGAAGAGGCAGTTCGGGAAAGGAACAGAGCATTTAGAAGGTTAAAAAGAACTCATAACTTTCAACATCTGATTGATTATAAACAAGCACAGGCAGTAGTGAGAAGATCTATAAGGCAAAGAAAAAGAACATACTGGAGAGATTATTGTAGCTCAATTGGAAGTACTATTAATATAAATGATGTATGGGGAATGATCAAGAAAATGGAAGGTTAGAAGAGAATGGAATTATCCAATCCTGTCAGATGGAGAACAGTTGGCTATATCAAACCTAGAGAAAGCAGGAATGATGGTGAACACACTGAGTAAGGTACATAGTTCAAGTAATTTATCAGAAGAAGAAAGAAGGGGAAGGGAAGAAACAAGGAGTCTATATGCCGAGGTTATTCAAAAGAGAGACAAAATAGAGGATAAATATAATTTTCATTTTCATTCACATTGAGAGAGTTAAGAAATGCTTTGGATAAGTGTAAGAATTCAGCTCCTGGTAAAGATGAAATCTGTTATAGCATGTTAAGACATTTAAGTGAAACAGGAATTCAGAAGGTTTTAAATGTATTTAATAAAGTATGGGAAGAAGGAAAGATTCCTGCAGGATGGAAGGAGGCAGTTACTGTTCCAATAAAACCAGGAGAAGATGCTAGTAATCCAGCTAATTATAGGCCAATAGCTCTAACTTCTCACTTAGGTAAATTAATGGAAAGGTTGGTGAATGGAAGGATAATGCACTTTATTGAAGAAAGGGGGGTGATGACTAGTTGTCAGAGTGGTTTTAGAAAGGGGATAAGTACTATTGATTCAGTCATATGTCTTGAGGATGAAATAAGAAAAGTACAGGTAAAGAAAGAGACTGTTGTGGCAGTATTTTTTGATGTGGAAAAAGCATATGACATGCTATGGGTAGAGGGCCTTTTAATCAAAATGCATATGTTAGGAATTTGGGGAAATATGTTTAACTGGGTGATGGACTTTTTAAATAATAGAAGTATTCAGGTGAAAATAGGGAAAGAAACATCTAGAAGGTGCTTGGTAGAAAATGGGACACCACAAGGAAGTGTGATTAGTCCATTACTGTTCAACATCATGATTAATGATATTTTTGCTAATGTTCAGCCAGGAATTGGAAGATCACTATTTGCAGACGATGGTAGCCAATGGAAAAGGGGGAAAAATGTAAAGTACTAAAGACGCGAACAAATTTGGTCCAGCCATTACAGAGCTCCGTGAACGGAGACTTAGCATTGAACACTAACAGCATGGGGTCAGAACTTTGCACTGTGTTTTAACCGTCTTAACATGCTCCACATCTCACACCAAAAGTTATGCAACATCAGCAGACACCTTAGCACACAGCACTGTAGCGTGTATGACTCAAACTAAATAAAAAAGTAGTTAAAACAGTGTGTTTGTGCAAGCAGCTACTTACCTGTTTGTTGACATCCGTGTGTTCAGGTAGCTAGACCAAACTAGTCAATCCGTCGAGCGTGCACTTACTCCCTCACTGGCGGAGACGGAAACGTATTCCAGCATTTTCGTGTTTATGTTCATAATGTACATGTCCATGTTACAGCCTGTCATGAGCCATGAGCCTTACAATAGCCTGTTAAGCCTGTTAAGTGCACACTCAGTGGATATGCTAGTTTGGTCTAGCTACCGGAAGACACGGATGTCAACAAACAGGTAAGTAGCTCCTTGCACAAACACACTGTTTTAACTACTTTTTTATTCAGTTTGAGTCATACACGCTACAGTGCTGTGTGCTAGAGTGTCTGCTGATGTTGCATTACTTTAGGTGTGAGATGTGGAGCATGTTAAGACGCTTAAAACACAGTGTAAAGTTCTGACCCCATGCTGTTAGCGTTCAATGCTACGTCTCCATTCACGGAGCTCTGTAATGGCTGGACCAAATTTGTTCGCGTCTTCGGTACTGGCAAGTCAAGGATAGCTTGAGCAATGAAGCTGCATGTTTAAATCGACCGAAGTTCTCCTTTAAGAGTATTTTGGAAGTGGGGTCAAGCAGGAGGGGGAAAAGCTGTTTTTTCAGATTCTTAAAAGACACTGGGCTGTATAGTAGAGTATAGAGCACTAAGGTGCTAGTCCCATAGGTGGCAGCAATGCAACTTTTGGATCCCGGCTGCCGTAAAACGCAAAGAAGAAGAAGAAGAACCCGAACAGGAGAGTGAAGAGGCAGAGACGGTGGAAGAGACACGTTTACAGCAGGATGTCTCTGAATGGTAAATTCTTTTTTTTTTCCTTCTTACTTTTCACACTCGTGTTTTTCATGTAAGACCTGAGTTTTAATGCTGGTGGTCAAGATGTATGGCGTGAAAATGACAGAGAAATAAGCAGAAAAGTCTGGCTGAGGACGGCTGTGAGCCGATGCTTATGCAAGTAGCCTCCTGTGGTAACGTCACCACAGGAGCAGAGTCAAAATCTCGTGCTTTAGGAACGCGCACTATTGTGCACTATTCTTGTTCGGAAAAAGAGCCAAAGCGAAAAAAATGAGCCACTTTCAAACTCCAGCTTTTCAGGCAAGTTTCAACAGAGGTCCAACACCAATATGCATGATTTAACGAGAGAAATTGCAATTTCGGGGTGATGACTCCTTTAAAACCTCAAAATGTCAGTTAATATACGTCGGTAAAGCTCAGCTTGATCCCTTTGGAAGTAAAGCCTTAAAAGCCTTCACTTTCAAATGTTAGACGTTCAGAGGTTGACTTATATCTTATTGTAGCTGTGGAGATGTTAGAGACTCGTTTTACATAAATGGACCAAGATGAACAGATTCAGATCAGGCTGTGATCCCTGCTTTATTTCAGACTGTAAAGCTGTGAAGTCTAAATTAACGTTTGAATAAAGAGCTAAGTTTATGATTATCCTTATGATGATTTTATTTTTTTGCTGTATACATCTCTTTTGTCTGTTGACATAACACAAACATTTTTTACATTTAATTTTTTTTCATTGAGCAAACAGAGAGCTTCATCACTGTACGAGGTCGAAACGGACATTTGTTCACAGGGCGAAACATTCCTCCGCAGCTTGATGGAAGTAAGGCAATAATATATTATAAATGATTAATAATAAATAGCCTGTTTGTCAGTCCTGATGTCATTTTTCGTAAATCTTTGATTCCCTGTGTTAATGTGATCTTGTATTTACCTTTTCTCTTGCTTCTCTCTGTGTTCAGAACAGTTGTGGAAACAACGGGCCTGCAGGGGAAGCTCGAGCCCAGCAGGCCAGAAACAAGCGGGACCATTTAAAGAACAAATACAAAGTAGCTGCAGGTTTGAATGATGATGTGGAAACTAAATTATATTTGTTTTACCCATGCAAGTTAATAAATACTTTGCTGAAAATAGCTGACGTGATTGATTTCCTATGCCTTAGGATTTCGAATATCCAGGGACAGCAGAGGGTCAGCGGGAGGCCCAGTGCTGCTGCTGGGTCCTGGTGTGTCCTCATGGATGAGGTGTTAGGACAGGGGCCTTCCACTGTCCCCCTGTCCTAACTGCCTCCATCCCTGAGGACACACCAGGGCCAAGTGACCAGGAGGACGAGGATGACAACAGTGAGGAGGAGGAGAGCCAGCCAGGGCTGAGGAGGAAGAGGAGGGGGGAGGATGAAGGAGGACATGAGGCTGCAGAGAGGATGGAGAGGCTCTTCTCTGCTCCAGACAACAATCCTTACATTATATCTGTTGTTATTTACTTAATGTATGAGTTCTTGTTCAATTATTTGTTCATAATTGTTCATTTTATGTAATTCATGAAATAAAATATAGTTCTATTGTTACACGTTGTCTATTCCATTCAGTATTTACAACTTAAGTACAATTTATAACAGCAAGCAGCATCAAGTGCTACTTTTCAGGGACAACAAGAGATTGAATGTTTTCTTTAATTATTAAGGTCTTAACATTTAAAACTATTTACAAAATTACAGCATAAATAAGTATTTACAGATTATTATTCACTATTAACAAAAACAATTATTATTAAAACAATATTGGATGCTGCCCCTGAATTGGGACACAGCTAGTGACTATATACACAGACACTAACGACATGAGGAGGAACAGGTGAGGTGGAGCAGTAGGTGAGAACAGTATGGCTGATGAGCAGCACGCTGGTCAGCCTAACACAACACAGAGGGAGACAAACATGCAACAAGAAGGAAGGGGAAAACAGGGAAGAACACAGAGGACACGGAAAAGACATGAGAGGGCATGGAAATCAAAACATACGACAAAACAAGACACTGAACCATGACACCATGTGCTGATTCTTGGCCTCCAGGGACGTGCACATGATTATAGAGGGGCATGGGCTCAAAGTCAGAAAAGGGCAGTACATGCTCGCGCACAGCGCATGCCGAATTTTGTTTTCAGGCCTTAATAACACAATATGTAGATTAATTAATGTAAAATTAATAAACAATGTTAACTACTTAGCTGTGTATCCTAGTTGTGGGTGAAACGCAATTGTCATTTCTTTTGTGTCAACAAATTATTGTCGAGGCGCTGTTTAGCTCAGTGGGTAGAGCGTGCGCCCCATGTGCCGAGGCTCTGCAGCGGACCCGGGTTTGACTCCCGGGCCGGGTCCCTTTGCTGCGTGTCACTTCCCCTCTCTCTCTCTCCCTGTTTCCTGTCATATCTTCAGCTGACCAATCAATAAAGCCATAAAAAACATTTAAAAAAAATTATTGTCAACATGAGTTTATTCACATCATAATAATACTGAGGTTTAGAAGACATGCAATTCAGCTGCAATTCTTAAAAAGCAATAAAACACTGGTTTATTATCAGGCTATTTATTGGAGGCCAAGTGCAAACTAGAAATACAGGCTACACATCTAAAAATGTGACAAAACCAAGAAATGACTACTGTGACTGCTACTGTGACTGTTAGTAGGAACAACAATGTTTACAACAGCAAAGTCACAGTAAAGCAGTGTTGGACAGTAACAGAGTAAATTTACTTGAGTACTGTACTTAAGTACATATCCAGAGGATTTGTACTTTACTTGAGTATTAGATTTCTTTGGTACTTATTACTCTTACTTGAATACATTTCCAAGACAAATATTTTTACTTTTACTCGAGTTAATTTCTAGGAAGGCTGAAAAGTACTCGTTACTTTCAGGTCTGCTCTTTTTCTTTTTTTTTTTCTAAAATACTATCGGACACAAGCTGTGTTTGTCGAAGAAGGAAACCTATCACAGTGCACGCTCTCCACTGGGATCTACGTAAAAGTGGAAATACATCATCCCTCCCCATAAGGATACCACCAAAGTAGCCACGCTCTCGACTGCGTTTGTCAACACGACAATGGCTGCATCAGATGTAGTTTTTTGTAAAGCAGTGATTCTCAGCCAGTGGTCTGGGGACAACATTGGTCTTTGAGGGGGTTCCAGTTCCCAACTTAGCTAAATGATAGAGAGTTAGTTGGACGGTGCAGGTTCATTTGGTTACAGTTTTAATGATTGTTAATAAACATCTGCATCTGCAACATCTGCTGTCCTCCTGTGATCCCATTCATTGTATCTGTTTTTATAGGTGTTTCTGCAGGCTTTATATAACATTGTGGTTCTAAAAGCAAGCACATCAGTGCAGGTGGTTTCAAAGAGTTCATTCTCAGAAACAAGAGTTAAAAGGTCCTTAAATCCATTTAGAAAAAATTATAGTAATTCATTGATGTGAAAAATAAGAAATTTACTCTTACTCCTACTCTTACTTTTACTTAAAGTAAATTTAAAAGCATGTACTTTTGGATACTTAAGTACCTTTAAAAGCAAGTACTTTTTTACTCTTACTCGAGTAACATGTCGACTGAGCTACTTTTACTTGTAACGGAGTAAATTTTGACCAGTAGTATTTGTACTCTTACTCAAGTACTGGGGTCGAGTACTCTGTCCATCTCTGCAGTAAAGTCAATATCTGGAAGAAGTTTAACATTTGTGGCAGATAAACATCCGACACAGACAGCTGTCAGATTAGATTATTCTTAACTCTCATTAACCAGCAGTTAGTTTAACAAGCACAAATCTTCTGCATAGCTACATAAGAACAATGAATAGTGAAATATGAACAGTTCACCTGTGGCCTAAACGCACAGTCTCACACCTTCCTCCTGGTCCGCATGGACTTGAATTGCATGCCTGCTTGCGCGTAATCAAATGTCTCAAGTGGGACTGCTGCAGAGGCTATTGTCATTAGGTTTTGGACTTTTTCCTCGGACAGACGACTTCTCATGGCTGTTTTGATGTTGTTCTGGAGACTGAATCTGCGCTCTGCTGCCACACTGGAAACTGGAATTACCAGTTCAAATGTTCCCTGATTTCCACTTTTGAAATCAGGGAACATTTCTCCAAGTAAAGTGATCAGAAGTCAGCAAGACTCTCTAAACGAGGGGTTTCCTGATCCGGTCTGTGACCCGTAGTGGTCACAAACGCGCTCCAAAGCCTCCTGTCCAATCTGTCAAAATGACGGATGGCCCTCAGATTTTTCCGTCACCGTTTTAAAGAAACGGTCAATGACGGAAAATATATGGTTAACGCGACCCCTGCAACATACACAAACTTATTATTGATTCTGTCACATAAATGACTGCAGGTCTGCCCCAAATAGCAAAGCTGCCCCCAGCTGCCACGGCAGGTCGGTTACATCTGCACATGCCACGAGAAGTCTGTGGCAGCTGCCCTAGATTGGCAGGTCTGTGGCAACTGGGCATGCCACAGGAAGCGCCACGGCAAGGTGCTGATGCCACGATTTGAATACATGAGTAAATAGATAAATATACATATAATGTTTACAACTTGCAATAATGAGTTTGCATAGAAACAAATTAAATGTATAAGATCAATGCCCAAAAAATTTGAACAAGACTTTGATGAAAGGGGAAATGCTGCCCCCTGTTCGTTTTAAGCATGTGGCTGAAAAATTTTAAATAGAATTTACAGGGATACAACAACAAATTACGTATTTTACAAGGAAAGAAACATCTTACTGTGTTGTATTTAATGCCAAATTTACAAGAAGGCGCCAATTTGGGGCTCGTCCACATGTACGAAACCGATCTTTCTTGCCTCCGTCTGCCTCGGCATCGTTTCAAGAATATTTGCGTCCATACGGATCCACTGAAAACGACCGAAAACGCTGTAGTTCATATTCCAGGCTTATGGGTGGCGCTTGAAACTCTCCAAAAACAGAGAAGAAGACACGGAGCATGCGCATTAAGCTTGCGCTCTGTATACAAACAGACAGTAGACGGAAAAACCGAACACAACAAGAAGAAGACGAAAATGGCTAGTGCAAGAAAACCAGAATCGTTTGTGTGGACCGTTCATGAGGTCGAACTGCTGCTGCACACTTGACTACAAGACGAGTAAGTTGCAAGAAAGGCTCAATATCTTCTGTGGCACAAACACAAGTGTTTCTACGGTGAAATATAAAATCTATAGAGCAGAGCTCAAAAGCACCTGAATTGACCTCCTTGGCTTGCATCTCGACTCTCGTCGCCATACAGAACCTGCAGAACATGTCCACCATAAAGCTTTTGAAAAATCCTGCCAGAGAATGAGCAGCCAGGCTATCAGCAGCCACATGTAAAACCGTACCTTTGACACATTCTCCCAACTTCTCAACATATACACCATGTTGCTCCAAAGAAGCCACATCGTGAATGAGAGGGCGGAGAATTTTAGCGTAGCCAAATTCTTTTACATCAGAGGCTTTACACAAAACAGCAAGCTGAATGGAGTGGAGTGTGGATCTGTATTTTGATGGCACATTAGCTATCACCCAATAGACTGCACTCATTTTCACTCATCGTACTGTAATGACAGGTCATTGTCATCATCTCTGTATGAACTGTACTCATGTTGCACATGCTTTTGGACGGGAAGAGCTTTGTCCAAAATATCTGCCCTATTCAACATCTTCTGAAACATTGGATACAAAGTAACATATATAGCACTAGATTTTTTTTTCCTCTTTCAATAATGTACTCCACTGGTTTAACCTCTGTGAAGTTTTTATTCACATATGCTGCTCTCCTTTTTGTTGTTGATAAGGGGCCATCCTTGCCACAGAATTTCATGATCACATTGCTCTTTGCGGCAGCCCTGACTAACTCTTCCGCAACTTAATCAATCACATCTGTATGTTGTTTCAGAATGTCCTTAAGTCAGCATCTGCATCAGCATGATGCATCAGCATCAGCATCTCGACCTCGTTGTCGGTTCACACAAAGGATCCTGGTCTCCCTGTACGCGCCATTGTCGTCTTCTTCTTGTTATGTTCGGTTTCTCCTTCTACTGTCTGTTTGTATACAGACTGCAAGCTTTCTGCACATGCTCTGTCTCTTCTTCTCCGTTTTTGGTGAATTTCAAGCGCCACTTGTAGGCCTGGAATATGAACCACAGCATTTTCAGCTGTTTTCAGTGGATCTGTATGGACGCAGATATTCTTGAGACGATCCCAAGGAAGACGGAGGAAAAAAAGATTGTTTTCGTCCGTGTGGACGGGGACTTAGTCCCCTCCCCCTTCCTTTCATATGAAAGCTTACATACCAAGTTATCACTGCTAAAACTGATTAGTGCAATGAATCTTCCAGCTAAATAGTACAAACAACTAATGTTGTTTAGTAATGATAGCACGTTTTTACTAAACATAAAAGAATAATTAATGATCACCCGTAAGTTTAATTAGAAACAAAATCAGGGGTTACAGTGTACTTTTGTGGAACATTTATCACTTTTGTGAGTTTATTACATTAAATGCTGCAGATTTGTATTAATTTTGTGGTTTATTACGTTTCTGGACTTTATAACATTGGCGGGTGTTACAGGTGCTCTTCCCCTTACACACAAAACAACACCGGGCAACACACAACAACACAAAATTACTGTCATTTTAGGTCTGTTTTGTTTGGCACCTGCCATGTTTGTTTAGCTGATCCACTGAGCTCCCGCTTCTCCATTTTGAAAACGCACTGTACGTTTGACCCCCAGCATACATACGTATGTCATTGTGTCATCACACATTACTGATTTAATCTTATAATTTATAAAACATTCAAATGATTTTATTATCATACTACATTTTCAAAACCACATTCATGCCAATATTTTTTTTTTTTTTTTTTTTTTTAAATTGTAGCAAAAAAACCCAACTCTGAAGGCCAAGGGCCCCTATTGGCTCTGGGGCCCTGGGCACACGCCCACTTTGCCCATGCGGTAATCCGTCTATAGACACAATGTAGTACCGTTCTTTGGGTCAGGGCGCTGCATTTCATCCAACCTACAAAATCACAACAAGAGTCACAGCACAGATGAAAGTCATAGGAATGTGTTTAAGTCAATTATGAGATTGGAAAATTCAAAATTGAGATACAAAAGTCATAACTCTGAGATGAACCGTTTCAGTACAGGATGTTTGGTTAGGTACAGGGCTGTGCACGGATGAGTTCCCAGAACGGAAGTCGTGTATGTTTATTTTCCGCCTGCAGCTACACATGCAGCCCGTTTACGTTATGGCTAACGCTAGCGAGAAATCAGAGCTTGAAGACCTTCCCTTGTCGCTAAAGTCTCCTGCTTGGGGTTACTGCGGCTTCCTGGTTAAATATTGCAACGGAGAAAGACATATTTCCAGTATAGTTTAACTGGTCTTCATTTTACCGGTGAGAGTCCAAGATGTGCTGGAAATCCAGTCTTGAGAGGGGTCCTCGGCCATGTCCGCTAACCAGGAAAAACATTCCGATCGCCCTGCTCATCGATTCAAGTCATGTATATGTGTATTCATTTTGACTTGACTTGAAAACTACTATTCCACACAGAGATGCCGGCGGCTGGGGTCTGCGACCTGCACACCACTGTTCGACAAGCACTACAGAACACACAGTGACAGTGTAGGTGACTGTGTCGATGCCTGTCCAAAAAAATGCAATTGTCAATAAATCGTCCAAAAGTGCATATTTTCATCCTTATATCTTTGTAATGAAAGCCTGTACTCACAAATAACTCATTGGTGGAGTCAATTTGAACAAGTTAATCTTTCTGGAAAAAAATACAAAGGTTGAGTAAAACTGAACAGGGCTACATACTGCAACTGTTTGTGCTGCACTTTACTTGTGGAAAAAGTTCTGTTAGAGGCCTTTAACAAACTGTGAGGAATTTATTTTTATAATATTTTATACATTTTTTGTTTGAGAATATTTTATTCATGGGAAAGCTTACTTTATATATATTTAGTTTATTTGAGAATGATAGATTTAACATATTTATGTTTTGCATTTTGTTCCCATACTGTACTGAAAATGAACCAAATCGTGACCTAAAAACCGAGGTACATATCGAACCGGGATTTTTGTGTACTGTTACACCCCTAATAGTTACTCGTTACTTCTCCCAAGAAGTAACTGAGTTATAAACAGAATTGCTCCTCTTTAAAAGTAACTAGTTACCAGGGAAAGTAACTATTGCGTTCCTTTTTTTTAGATATTTTTTAAAATATGTCTAAGAATTCAGATTTTTTTCTAAGCGGGTTTCACGAGGCCAGTTGCATAGAGTGGAACTGCATAGACAGGTACCTACACAGAACCTTTGATATTTACTGAACCTCAACAGACCACAATTGGTAGACATACTGTACTTCAAGTAGGGCTGTTTTCGACGAAGGATTTTCATAGTCGAATCTGATTCGTCAGATTTTGCCGTATTCGACTAATAGTCGAACCTTTCTTTTTTTTTTGTAAAGTTAACAAGCCTTACCCGTTTCAAATGATATGGTCTAACACACCGTGAAACTGTGTTAGACTCTCTCTTGAGAGATAAAGTTTGCAGACTGCTAGCTAACGTCGTTTTAGCATCCTCAAAAACGACCGCACAACAACAATACATTGCAGTAAATGGGTCCAAATATAAAACCGCCATCAAAAAGCCACAAATAATGCTCAGAACAGCACCAAACTTCAGCAACATTAAAAATAGGGTCCCAGCACATATTTCGAGGCACCAAAAATTTGATATCATTGCCGGATTTGTCGGAATAGATAAACAAATCTCAACCCCCAAGAAGCCTTCCTTGTTGTGGGGAACCCTGTGAGTCGATTACCGAGTGCAGTAGAGTTCCACAGCTCAATGATGATCATTACTGCGGGACTCTACTGCACTCGGTAATCGACTCACAGGGCTTCCCCACAACAAGGAAGGCTTCTCAGTTTCGTTTATCTTTTCCGACAAATACGACAACTATATCAAATGTTTGATGCCTTGAAATATGTACTGGGACCCCATTTCGTCGACTACGAGGTTCATAGTCACATCAGACCTAACTTCAAGTATTTTCTTCACAGCAAAAATACACAGTGTAACAATATGAAGTGCGTTTAACTCTCTGTACATACGGTACTGTTCAACTATTTTCTTAAAAATAAAACGTAAACAGTTTAACTATGAAGTGCTTTAACTCTGTCGTGTAAATTAAATAAATCAAACCTTCACACAACTGTACTTAAAGTATTTTCTTAAAAACAAAAGAAAAATCCAGTTGTAGCTGCTTGGACAGCTCTGTGTCCTCCTTTGTTAGCGGAGCTCATTTTAGCCACACCTGGGGGGTGTTCCAGAAAGCGGGTTATGTGAAAACTCAGAGTAAGTTAACCCTGAGATGAGGGAAACTCTGGGTTTTTCCGTCCCAGAAAGAGAGGTAACTGAAACTCTGGGTCAGTCACCATGGTAATAGACTCTGTGAACATAACCTGCTCGCTGGCAGGTTTACTTGAGGAAACCCTGAGTTTCTACCCGTCTCCTCCCACATAAAGAAAGCTGACATGGATTGTCCATTCATTCCCAATCCGATTGATATCAAAGCTCAAATAATTCGTAATGCTTTACATCGTGAGAGAATCTTCTGACCCTGATTAGATGTCCTGTCATTCTCCAAAGGAATATCTGTTTGAACGCTACAGCTTTTGATCAAACAGTATCATTTATCTTGAGAACATTCTCCGGCCACACATCACCAACCTCACACACCGTGGACGTGCACTCACATCACTGCAAATTTTATGCATAGCGCTACGTTTTTGGCAAACGGCAGTTTTCTCTACAACATTGGGGATGCAGAGCACTTTGGAAAGACAACAGTATGTAGAGCGGTGAGGAAAGTTACCCTCACACTGAAACACCTGTTACCGATGATGATGGTGTTCCCCGGACACAAACCTGTCAGAAACATCAAAGAGGAATTCCACAGGATTGCAGGTGAATGATGTAGAAATATTCTATTTTTTTTTAAATTATGATATACATTCTGCTGTGACCTGAGAGTGGGGTCAGTAGCTTAATCAGCTGTCATTTTGCAGGGCTTCCAAATGTAATAGGATGCATAGATGGGACACAAATTCCTTTACTGCGCCTAAAGAAAACGAAGGGGAATATGTGAATAGAAAATCCTTTCACAGCATCAGTGTCCAGGTATGTGACCTACCATCTTAAAAATATGTACATGAAAATGTATACAGTACAATACAACTAACTCATGTCATCCTCTGCACTGTGAAGATCATATGTGATGCAGCCTACATTATTACCAATGCAGAAGCCAAATGGCCTGGCTCTGTGCATGATTCCCGGATCTACGGGGAGTGTAGTCTGAGCAACAGATTTGCATGTGGTAAGGAAGCTAAAGCTTTGTACAAATGCTCTTTGTCTCCCTTTTTAATGCACTCAAATTTGTCCTCTATAATTTCAGGAGAGTTTGATGGCTACCTACTGGGGGATCGAGGCTTCCATGCCAGCCCTCCCTGTTGACCCCTTACCCTGACCCTGAGCCAAGGCCCCAACAACGTTTTAATGTGGCCCACTGCAGGACTAGAGCCCGGGTTGAGATGACCATTGGCATACTCAAATCCCAGTTCCAGTGCCTGGGTTAGCTCAGGGTCACCCCAGAGAGGGCATGTGACATCATTGTGGCCTTTGTTGTTCTCTATAATATTGCAACTATTAGAGGAGAGCAACACCCTGCCCTAAAAATAAACGACCCTGAGGATGACCACCCCAACCACCCTGCAGATGTCCGGGATGGAAGGGCTGCAAGGGACCTAATTAGCTGGAATTACTTTTGATTAAAACAGTCAAATAAAGACAAATTCACATGTGATTTGGTTCTTCTTTATTCCCTATAAGTACTATAGAGTTTCCCATCTGGGAGTAAGTCAACTCAGAGTTCAGGGATAGACTCAGAGTTTTTTAACCTCCTCTCTGGAATACCCCCCTGGCCTTCTGTCATCATCAGCAGTGTCAACAACAGTGTTTCTGGCCACTAGTTTTGTAGAAGCGTGTGCCGTTGAGAGATGATTCGTTAGATCAGAGTTGCTTACAACGGACGTGGACAAAAGAGATTAAAGTAGTGTCTGCACTTCCACTTTGAAAACGTTAACTTTCCCTCCGGACTCGCCATTGCTGCAGTTCACCTCTGCTAGTTTTTGTGTGTGTGGTTTGTGTGTAAACTGAACACTGCCTCTGATTGGCTAACAAACTCTTACTCTACCTTATCCAATCATCATCAACAATACATTTCTTTATCCATTTCTGCTCAAGGAGTTTTGTTTATGCTGCATTGCTTCCTGATTTCCCAAACTAAAGGGGTGGGCCGAGCAAATTCGCCTGAGTGCTTTACTGCATTCATTTTGACAGCCCTAATAATTAAATAAATTAACTAAATAATTAATTAGTTTTATATAATTGGTTTTCATAAATGTTTTGTCTTTAACTGATGGAAATGAGTTTTCATAGGAAGGATTTTATCTGAGCAATAAGTTAGTCATTTACTGTATGCATGAGAGATGGACTTTGCATGCGAAATTCAGCCCAGCAGCAGCCTATTTTACCCAGCCAGACTTACCATCACTGTGGACGGGACTAACTCTTATGAATAGTTTGAGGCTGATAATGGTCATTGGGTGATACAGTGCACTATAAGAATGCTATATATTATATGGACTACACAGCTATATTTCAGAATGCTACAGATGGCATAAACATTCAAGCTAATTTAGTGATTAACTAAAAGTAATCACATACAGAATATTAACATTACATTAATAATGAAACTATTGTCTTTTAAATACACAGCTATTACCAATGCTGTGCATACGATCCACCCACCAGAAACTTTTGATGGCTAAATTCCTGAGCCAGATTCTGGTTGACTTTTACAGAGGAGCAATTGAAAGCATGGTTTGTTCATGGCCCAGGACAGAAAGGCTCGGCAGCACATGATTTAAACTGCCCAGAACATCACTGATAACCATTTACCAGGCATCATTGACATTGCTGAAGTGAGATGTCTTCATAGAGCCCAATGAATACTAAAAGACACACCCAGCCCAGTCACTGTCTGTTCACCCTGCTGCCTTCTGGTAAAATATTTAGAGGAAAGAGAGGAGAAGAAAAGTACTTTATCAATCCTATAACAGTGAAAATCAGTTCTTATTTCAGAAGTGTCTGCTGTCATACCACTATACTATAGAGCTGAACCTACTCAACTTTAATAGCTTAGGGATCAGGCATTTGTGCAGCCACCAACTCCACACATGCTTTCATGTTTTTTTTCCCCCTCATTAATCAGTTCCTTCTGCGTCTCAAACCACTAATGTACCACAAAAGCACTTCCTCCACCTACAAAGCTTCCAATCTACCTCAATACTGTCCTTTTTTATAAATTACTTCTGTCAAGCCTGGGCTGGAAAGAGGACTCAGATTCAGACCTAATAGAAATTCACAGGCTTTTATTCTGAAATTCAGTAGCTTCAGGATAAAGTGACTAACCAACAGGCTGTGAAAATATAAACCTGACAATCCACTAACTAGATAAAGAAACAAAACTCAGAAAATAAAACCACACCAACGGTGGGAACTCCACAAAAGGCAAGGCTATAAAACAAAACTACACTACCAGACTAAGCTGTGAAAATATTAACAAATGAAAATCACTCCAATCGGAGGAAACAAAAGGGCTATAAACATAAACTTTGAGTCTGAGCTGCGATGAAAAATTAACAAACAAAAAATCACTCCTCACGAGGCAAAGAATAAACAGAGAAAAGCCAACAATGAATTTAATACTTAGCCAAGGACTTGGAGCTATGACGAAGGGCTGGGGTGCACAATGGAACGAGACACTTTGGCACAAGACAAAGGGAGACGGGACTATAAGACACATGAGGGTGATGGGAAACAGGTGGAAACAATCAGGGATCAGGGGCGATGTCAGGCCGGTGACACATGAGGAAGGGCAAGTGACCTGAAACAAGAGGAGAGTTAGACCTTCAAAATAAAACAGGAAGCTCACGGGACAAAAACCCAAGACAAGACAAAACCTCACCGCTGTGTGACAACTTCTCAGCCTTCTGTATACTTAGGTTTGGTCCACTGCTTCAGCCATATGCCTCAACTACTGAACTGTTTTTTGCTTGAACCAACACTTTTGTCTTAAGCATGTATTTAGCTTTGTAAGATACTGATAGCTGGAAATAGAAGTATTAATGGCATTAATAAAAGTTATTGTACAGACTACTGTTAATCTCTTGACCAGCAATATGACCTCATGGTCCATACAATCCCACAGTGGAACCTCTTTCTGATCAGGCAAAAGTGGATCTATTAACACACATTAATTCAGGGGAAACAATTCATTGTAATTTAAGTAAAGCATTAGCAACATCTGTATGTTTGAAGTGACTGAACAATGAAATGTATAGAAACCACAGTTTAGTTAAACATTTGTTCGCTAATTAACAGACAACAACATGACACTAACAAAACACTAATAGACAGCAGTGACAAGACATCAAACAGAAAACAAAGGGCTAAGGACCAGGTTGAATAGAGCCGCGAACTGCAACACAATAGAACCCTGAATGGAGCAACCTTTGAACAGACTGTTGACAAAGTTCAATGCTGAAAGTACTGAGTTTGGACTTAGTGTTTTCTTATTCTAGTCCACACTTGTTGAACCTGTAAACCATCAACCATATTATTTAACCCTGGTACTGATGAGGATAAGGAAGCATGAGTTGTTGCGTTGTTCTCCAGTCGGCCTTTATTGGTATGGGTTCCTACATCTCTCTCTTTCTCCTCTCTGTTTCATGCATCCTTTGGGAAAGGTGTGCAGGCAGTCTTCAGTCTTCCCATTGCTGACTTTGTTGAGTCAGGACACAAAGGTCTACCGGGGGTCCAAGGTCCTGAGAGATCAGTGCACATGTTCTTGTTAACTGTAGGCCATGTGTGATGATGTGGAATTGGTGACAGTTTATCAGATAGGTTGGTGCTCTATCCTGCAATAAACAATCTTGCCATTTGGTCTTTGATTCTAAAGTGTCCTGGTGTGTTTGGAATCACTTAATGTCTCTCAGGGTGGTGTCCTGAAGACACAAATGACTGACAAGGTTTTGCAGTAAAATTCAAATGAAAGCAGGAGGTTAATAATTTGACGGTTTTTCTGGATCCATCAAATCAGCATAACTGAACCAAGTATTTCCCATGTTCATCATCTGAGCTTATCCAGTAAAACTTTCTGATCAGTAGTCTAAAATGTATTACTGATACAGAGAACGGTACAGAATCATCATAGTCCACTGGCATCAGACGGTTGTGTATGACATTAAGATGTGTGCTATCTCTATTGGATACCGTCCCCAGAAACCAGCCTAATGCTTCAGAGGATCTAGAATTGTGTGTTTTTTGCCCCTGTCCCAACTTCTTAAAATGTGTCGCTAGCATCACATTAAAAATAAACAGGTTAGGAAAAAAAATCAATTACGTTGATGAGGTAAAACATGAAATATGTCTTTGTGCTGTTTTCAATTGAGTACAATTCAAAAAGAATTAGCAACTTTTTTGGAATTGGGGTTTTATCCACATCAGTGTGTCTTCTACTGCATTTGGTGATTAATCTACTTACAGTCATGGAGTGTGAATATCATTTACTTATTTCTCATCTTGTGTTGACTCATAATAGAATTAATCTGAAATTAGACAAATATGAAAAAAGGATGAAAGGAGGAAGAAAAGGATTTGGAAAATAAATTGTTAATACATCTCCTCAGCTTTTCTTTCACCCACTTTTAGTTTGCTACTCTGACAGTTAAGAGATGCTCATCCAGTCTATATTC
The DNA here is from genome assembly GCF_900880675.1 of Sparus aurata. Taxonomy (NCBI): domain Eukaryota; kingdom Metazoa; phylum Chordata; class Actinopteri; order Spariformes; family Sparidae; genus Sparus; species Sparus aurata. The sequence goes on from NC_044194.1 coordinate 35,193,302, forward strand.
TACCTCACACTGTCTTTCTAGGACCAGTAGCAGTAATAAGCGGGGAGGAGGACTCTGCCAGCCCCCTTCATCATGTGAACCATGGGATTATCAGCCCCTGTACGCTGGATGCTGGGCAAGATGCTGTGGTGATTGGGATGACTAGGATCCCCGTCATAGAGAATCCACAGTACTTCAGACATGGACACAACTGTAACAAACCAAACACCTGTAAATCCAGTCATCCAGATGGTCAAACATACTGAACAGATGGTCTAATTTTTAGCACAATTATAGAGATCATTCTCAATCTTCTCAACTAGTTTATGTCATTGGTGCTGAAAAAGTAGTGATTCCTGCTGCAAAATGACACTGAGAACATCCTCCATAGGATAAGGGAAGCATGCTAACATTTGTGTTATACAACAGGATTCTGGTTTTTTGAAGCATCAAGTGCATGTGTTCAATGAAGAGGAATGATATTTTTGAGGAAATCACAGTTTGTGTTCCACATAGTATAGGGATGTATCAGGGTCCATTACTCACAGATAATTAGGGTTGTAAATAAATGTTACAAGATTGGAGAGGTTCCAGCTTGTTGTTCTGAAACAAAAAATGTTTGAAAGAGTTTTTAGTTTTAAACCAATTGATTGGTCTGCCAGTCCAGGAATCAAGTCACTCACCTACACTGCCTGACCAAAAAAAAGTCACTTACTTTTTTAGATAGCCTTTAGCTTTGATTATGGCACACATTCGCCATGACATTGTTTTGATAAGCTAATGCATGTCACAACATTTATTTCCATCCAGATTTCCATACATTTTTCGCTAAGATCTGGTATTGATGATGGGGGAGTCTGGCCGCTGCTTAAAGTCTTCTCCAGCAGATCCCAAAGATCCCTAATGGGGTTAAGGTCTAGGCTCCCTGGGAGCCAGTCCAAAAAAGTATGAAAATAAATTCACATGCTCACTGAACCACTCTTTCACAATTTGAGCCAGATTAATCATGGCATTGTCATCTTGGAATATGCCTGTGTCATCATAGAAGAAAAAAATCCACTGATGGAAGAACCTGGTCATTCAGTGTATTCAGGTAGTCAGCTGGCTTCATTTTTATATAAACATAATGTGGCTGAACCTGAACCTGACCAACTGAAGCAACCCCAGATCATAGCACTGCCCCCATAGGCTTGTATGGTGGGCACTAGGCATGATGGCTGCTGCACTGAATCTGCTTCTCTTCATACTCTGATGTGGCCATCACTCTGTAAAAGGGTAAACCTGGACTCATCATAACACAACCTTTTTCCATCACTCCAGAGTCCAATCTTTATGCTCCCCAACAAATTAAAGCCGTTTTTTTCCTGATTAGTCTCACTGATAATGGGTAACCACCAAATGTGTAAGTGATCTCTGATCACGATCATTCAACATTTGGTTCACCATTATCCCTCTAGGTTTTAATAATGCCTTGGACAGTTCTTAACCCAATTTAAGTAGTTTCAGTGATTTTCTTAGATTTTTTCTTTGTTTTATCCAGGCCAATAATTTGACCCTTCTGAAACAAAGTGACATGGTTGTTTATGAAATGAGAAGCTACTCACTGCATCAGTTAGGGGATAAATAACGTGTTGTCAGCTAAAACATATTGATCACTGGAGTAATTATCCAATAGAAGGCTCTGACCTATTGGCTAAATTAAATCCAGGTGGCAACTTTTTTTTTGGCCAGGAAGTGTATCCATAGTGGTATCTTAACTATTTGTTTATTTGTCCAGGTGTTTATTTCTGCCTCCACCCCTATACAGTGGAGGTGAATTTAGTTGTCACGCAGAGCATTTGTTAGCATTTGCAACAGAACATTTTAATTAAATTACAACATGTTGTTTCCAATACACCGTCCTGATTATTTCAGATAATCTGGACATCACTGTCAACAGTTTTCTGTTTCTGTAGCTGAAAGTAGTTTAAATGAAAACTGTTCACTGGGAGGTTTGTATTTTGGTTGAACTGAGCTTTAAATCGCAGTGGAAGGTTATGAAATTTCCCCCTCTGTCTCTGTCTCCCAGATGTTCAGCATATCAAAAGGAGGGAAATTATTTTGAAGAGGGAGCTTGGAGAGGGAGCCTTTGGCAAGGTCTTCCTTGCTGAATGTTACAACCTGAGCCCCAACAAGGATACGATGCTGGTAGCTGTAAAGGTAAGAGATAAAATCATTGCATGCGTGTGTGTGTGTGTGTGTAAACATCAGCAGATGAATAACTGTACAGGAGTGACAATAACAGTTTGTGAAAATGCATCCAGCTGACATATCCCAGCCAGCAACAACAAACAGCTGCATCTCAAGCAGAAATGCTGAGAAGCTGTTTGATCAATGTCAAACTCATGAAGCATCATTCAATTTGGGCTGAATTTGACTGCATGGAAAATTCGTTCAAAGAATATGCACTCAGCCTATGCCACAAACTAGCCACTGGTCAATGTTGTGACGTTTCAACTCATGAGTAGTTATTAGTTAATTATTACATAATACGGAGGAGTAATGGGTTGGACCACATTTGTCTCTTACACTATTACACACCTGAATAGTTACTTGACTACATGCTGAACAGTTGTGATTGTATTTCCAACGATCTGTCCACAGACAGACATATAAGCCCCTCCAATGTATTCGAAACTGATTCTGTGGTAGTATCGGGGCCATTTCTGTCTGTTTGGGGGCCCCTATTTTGTCAAACTACGATGGATAGATTCCTAACCTTTTTAGGTGATCCACAAACATGCAACAATCTATCACATTTTAAGAGAAAAACAGGTTAGGTCTCTCAAATTAAAATCAAAAATCTTAAATTGACCCACCCAAGCAAGTTGAACTGATGGAAAATGGTAATACAAGGTAAACAATGGGGATTCTCCAAAAGTCAATACATGGAAATGATGCAGTGTTCCTCAAACATGTTTATTTTAAATTATAAAACATTTTTAAACTTAAACATCTTGGTCCGGTGGTGCTGAAGGCGGCCGTGGTGCTTCCTGGTCCGTGGCTCCAAAATATTTGGACAACACACCCTCACTCCCAGATGTAATGGCAACACGCTGGACCGACTATAATTCACTAAAACGATACTCACTTCAGTCAATCAGTCTTATGCAGGGGCGGTTCTAGGGGGGGGCCAACAGGGGCCAGTGCCCCCGTAACTCTGAGTCTGGACCCTCCTGTGGCCCCCCTGACAGGGTGTCTGCATTAATAATACAATGACAGACATATTGCAATGATTTTGTACTGAAGGGAAAGGCAGAAATAAAGTGTCTTAGCAGTTTACTACCCAATCAAAATTGCTGAAATTGTAAACACTGCTCTGTCTGAATGAGGGATTTATCCTTTTTTCCGGGTTGTATGTGCCCCCTAACAAAAAAGCCGGCCCCAACCTATTAAAACTGGTCTAGAACCGCCACTGGTCTTATGGCCTTCACATGTGACACGTGCATTTTATTTTAGCCCTTTCCCAAAGCAAACACTTAAAAAGCAAACACTAAAAATGTGTAATTAAAGCTCCCCCTCCACCCGCATCATGAAAACAAACCTTACCTTACCTTTGTCCTGTGAGCTCTTTTCCTTATCTAGTTTCTTCTTTTTCTTTTTTCTGAACCAGATGAATAGGTTTGTTTTGATGCCATGCTATCAGTGATTGGTAACGGCGCGTTAGCTAAACAGGCCTCGCCTCTCCTCACTTAGTAGTACTGGTCGTCATTGCAACACAGCGCGGTAGAGACCAGATCTGACCAATCAGTCGGCGTATGTATCATCTTGGCTCCTTAGGAAACCTCAGTGGTGGTGCTACAAAAAAAAAGTGCCAGGTACTTTTCACACCTTTTCCATTGAGTCACTCTTCAGATGTTGAGGCAGGACTTGCAACTTGAGGGGGCCTCCTAATGGTGCGGGGGCCCTATGCCCCCGCATAGTCCACATATTGCAAGAAACGGCTCTGGGTAGTACTTGCCACAAAAGACCACATTTTGCCATGATGGCACACATACATGAACACAAATCCAGACACAGATTTTTTTCAGGTATCCGCGACATGTTGTTTTGAAATGAAGGAGAAGATGCTCTTAACCCTATTTCAAATCAAATCAAATCAACTTTATTTATAGAGCACTTCTCATACACGGGCGTGCAGCACAAAGTGCTTTACACAACAAAGATAGAACAATAATAAAGAAAGCCCCACCCTCCATAATACATACACCCACCCACCCACCCACACACACACACACACACCTGCACACTCTTACTACTGTCAATAGGGAGACATAGCAAGACACTGAGGATTGAGGAAGCACCGCCTTTGGGGTCGTCCACACTGGGAGGAGTCACAGGCTGTGCCACGGGGGGCACCAGTGCCTAGGCCCCCCGACACTGACAGACAACACCTCGCCGGGCCAAGGGACCCAAGGACAGCACCCCCAGCAGCAACCCAGACACAGCTCCCAGTGTGGAGGACCCCCTGAGGAAACTCTGGGGTTAAACCTTAAAAACAAGATAGGATAAAAACCCTGACAAAAGATAAGTAAATGGAGTGAACAGTTCAAAGGATAAAAATACGTAAGCTAATAAATAAAATAAAATAGTACCGAAGATGAATAAAACAAATACAATTATTTAAGATTAAACCGTCTTAAAAAAAACAAGACAGAAGCACAACATAAAGTACAATAGAACCACATAAGATCGGAATAAGAATTTAAAATATTAGTTAAAAGCCTGATTAAAAAGGTGTGTCTTTAACCTTCCCTTAAAGATATCAACAGTCTCTGCAGACCTGAGGTTCTCCTGCAGGCTGTTCCACAAGCGGGGGCCATAGTGGCTAAATGCCGCCTCACCGTGGGTTTTAGTTCTTGGTTTTGGTAGGGATAAAAGGCCAGAGCCGGAGGACCTCAGGGTCCGCGAGGGTTGATATGGTAAAAGCAGGTCAGATAAGTAGGAGGGCGCAAGGCCGTTAAGACATTTAAAAACCAGTAAAAGAACCTTAAAATCGATCCTGAAGCGGACGGGGAGCCAATGCAGTGACTCTAAAACTGGTGTAATGTGCTCCCGCCCTCTGGTCCTCATCAGCACGCGTGTGGCTGAGTTTTGTAATAATTGGAGATTTAGAGTACTCTATTTGGGAAGACCAGAGAGCAGGGCATTACAATAATCTAAGCGACAGGAAATAAAAGCATGCATTAGCACCTCCGTACTGGCCTGGGAGAGAAACGGACGGACTCTGGCTATGTTCCTAAGATGATAAAAACCTATTTTCGTCATATTTCTGATATGTGGAATAATATTCAGCTCAGAATCAAAAATGACGCCCAGATTTTTTACTGATTGTGTTGGTTTAAGATCTTGTAGTTTTGGAAAAAGTTTCTCTCTCTGGCCTTCAGGACCTATAACTAAAACCTCAGTTTTGTCCTGGTTGAGCTGTAGGAAATTCACTGCCATCCATGACTTGATGTCTACAATGCCGTTAAAAAGGGCATCAATTTGGTCTGTGTCATCAGGAGACACGGCAATGTACAGTTGTGTATCATCAGCGTAGCTATGGAAGCTGATGCCGTGTCTCTTGATGACATCCCCAAGAGGAAGCAAGTAAAGATTAAAAAGAAGTGGACCTAAAATTGACCCTTGGGGAACCCCACATCCACTTTCATGGGTTCCCGAGGAACATGTATCCATACTTACATAAAAGCATCAATCTGTGAGATAAAAACAAAACCAGTTGAGGACAGTACCAGAGAGGCCGACCAGATGGCTGAGTCTGTTTAATAAAAGGTGATGGTCTACTGTATCAAAAGCGGCGCTTAGATCCAGTAGAACCAACACTGTGAGCTTTTTGTTATCTAAATTCCATCTGATGTCGTTTAAGATCTTTAAAAGTGCTGTCTTGGTACTGTGGTTTCTCCTAAAACCAGACTGATGTTTCTCTAAGATGTTATTTCTGTTTAAAAAGTCATTAACTTGGATAAAAAACAGTTTTTCTAAAATTTTACCTAAAAACGGTAAGTTGGATACAGGTCGGTAGTTATTAAAAACATTGGGGTCTAAGTTGCTCTTCTTAAGAAGGGGCTTCACCACCGCCGTTTTGAATGCGATGGAAAAGACACCCGTCTGAAGAGAGCAGTTCATGATGTTTAAAAACTGTTCCTCAAAGAATCCATAAAATGATTTTAAGAGTGATGTGGGAATCAGATCTAAAAGGCAGGTTGTTTGCTTTACTACAAGTGTCCTTGCATAAACCAGGGCAAAACTCTCCAGTGTTTCCTCAGGCAAGGACAACAGTTTAGATGTGTTAACAGATAAAACTTGATGGGTTAAGAGGCAGGATCTGATGTCTTTGATTTTGGTTCTGAAGTGGTCTGCAAAGTTCTCGCAAAGATCGTCTATGGGTGTCTTAAAAACTTTAATAGAGTTAGAACCTGTTAAAATATCGAAGGTGGAGAAGAGTCTGCGGATGTGAGATCAGGATGTCGGGTAATTTCCCCGTCATGTCTGTAACGGTGGCTCCGGAAAACGACACGGTGAACGCCCCCTTCATGCGGAAGTACCTCACAATTGAGTCCCCGATGACCAGGGTTGTGGGAGTGTCCGCTCGATCTTCAGGGCAAGCCGGCTCAGTCACCCCGCCACCCACACCAGGGCCCTGGGTGTGATCCCTCGCCTGGTGGGGAGAACGGGAGGAGTGCCAGTACACTGCGTCCCTGATGAGCCGCTTGCGCTGGGATGAGGAGCAGGACGGCAGAGGCAGACCGCCACATGTTGGACATCCACCTGCTGGAGGGCAGCTAGCCGTGAGTGGAGGGAAGGCTGTGGTGTCCGTCAACAGGGGCATGGTGTCTGTGGCCACAGGAACAGGTGGTGTCTCCTGGTGCGGGTCCTGAGCCGCCAGCTTCCCGCTCACGGACAGAGCCGCGTACTTTTTTGTGAGCTGTAGGCTCGGGGTAGAAGGAGCCCCGCCATGAATCCTGCTCGGAGACCTCGCCCGCCCGCGGACGACCACTTCAGTCCAGGGGGTCCCCCTATTTGGAGTGGAGCAAGCGGGCCGCCAACCGGAGGAGGACGGCTCCCAGAGAACTGTGTGCCCGAGTGCAGAGGTGGTGTTCTGTGGTGCTAACTCACCGGCCTGTGAGGTCTCCAGCCAGCTGGTCAACGCTGGAAAACGGGACCTGAGGGTGATCAGCAGGGAATCCTTCTTCTGCAGCTCGTTAGACATCTGTTCAATATCCTCGAGAAGGTCAGCGATCTTTTTGAATGCCTTGTTTAGCATTTGTTCCATCTCTCCAGGTGAGTCAGCAGCGTCCTGTGTTGACATGGCGGCTCACGTATGTTGTTCTGCTGTGCTCCGATAACACAGAAAACAACTGGATCCAGGCACAAAAGTGCTGCCAGTCAGTGAGGAGGAGCGACGTTATCTAGCTAGGAGCGATGTTAGCTCTGTTTTGCAAGCAGCCAGTTTGCTGCTGCTGGTCACCTTGTTGGCCAAAACCTCTCCAACATAACCCTGTCGATTTTCCATATTTGTCCATTACAAATGGAGTTCTAAAATACATTTTTACCTTCCAGTCAAACTCCCTCCAATTTGCACAATTTGTTAATTCTTTGACCAACAAACACGTTTCACTCCATTCATTTTCACCAATTACAGTATTGAGTTCAAGTTCCCATCTTTATTTACTCTCTAAATCCTTATTTTTAAGATAATGTTATAATGCTCTCTAGAATCTTGAGATAATTTCCTTTTTCAACTTTTTTTGTTCACAAATTATAAAAAGCTGCTCAATGTGAGAGGGATCCCTTGTAGCTCGGGGCCTTAAGCACATTTTCGTGCAAATTCATCTAAAAGCGCCAAATTTGGCACAGATGTAGCTCAGGTCATACTGAAATGATTGTGACCAGTGACCCTTGGGGCCATGATGGCGGCCAAATCCAATATGGCTGCTGCCTGAAAAGGGTTCCAACTATAACTTTTGAACCACATGAGCTACAAATACAAACTTGATATCTTTTTCAGCTTAATTGATCATTAAAAACACATATAGGAATATTAATATTTATGACCCTGTGCATCTGGACCCCTTATTCCTCCAATTCCAAAATGGCCGCTGTCCAAAAAAGCAGTTTTGACTGTAGTATGGGCCTTACACCCCATTGCTCGTGCCAATTCATCTACAAGCACCAAATTTGGCACAGATGTAGCTGAGGGCATACTGAAATGATTTAGCCAGGGTGCCCAAGCCAATGGTCCCTCAGTCCCTTTTTAACAGCGGTGGTGAAGCCCCTCCTGAAGGAGAGCAGCCTAGATCCCAACATCTTTAATAATTATTGGCCTGTATCCAACTTACCATTTTTAAGTAAAATTTTTGGAAACTTGTATTTAATGAAATAAATCACTTTTTAATCAGTCTGGTTTTAGGACAAACCACAGTACAGAGACAGCCCTTCTAAAGGTTTTAAATGACATCAGGTGCAACTTAGATAACCATAAACTCACAGTCTTGGTACTACTGGATCTTATCGCCGCCTTTGATACAGTAGACCATCACAGTTTATTAAATAGACTGAAGAACCTGGTCGGCCTCTCTGGTACTGTTCTTAACTGGTTCGTCTCTTACCTCACAGATCAACACTTCTTTGTAAGTATGGGTACATGTTTCTCAGAAACCCACTAAATAAAGTGTGGGGTTCCCCAAGGGTCAATCTTAGGACCAGCTCTTTTTAATCTTTACATGCTTCCCCTTGGGGATGTCTACAGGAGACACGGCATCAGCTTTCATTGGTATGCTGACGATACGCAACTGTACATCGCCGTGTCTCCTGATGACACAGGGCCTATTGATGTCCTTTTTAACTGCATTTTAGATATCAAGACATGGATGGCAGCAAATTTTCTACAGCTCAACCAAAAAAACAGAGGTTTTACTCATTGGTCCTGGAGGCCAGAAAGAGAAACTTTTACCAAAGTTAAAGGATTTTAAACCATCACAATCTGTAAAAAATCTGGGAGTGATTTTTGACTCTGAGCTCAGTTTTATTCCACACATCAAAAATATAACAAAGATACATTTTTACCATCTTAAGAATATAGCCAGAGTCCGCCCGTTTCTCTCTCAGGCCAGCATAGAGGTGCTGATGCATGCTTTTATCTCTTGTCGCTTAGACTACTGTAATGCCCTGCTCTCTGGCCTTCCCAAGACGAGCATCTCAAATTTACAATTATTACAAAACTCAGCCACACGAGTGCTGACGAGGGCCAGAGGGTGAGAGCACATTACACCGGTTTTAAAGTTGCTGCATTGGCTCCCTGTGCGTTTCAGGATTGATTTTAAGGTTCTTTTACTACTTTTTAAGTGTCTTAACGGTCTTGGGCCTTCTAAGTTATCTGACCTGCTTTTACTCTATCAGTCCCCGCGGACCCTGAGGTCCTCCGGCACCGGCCTTTTAACCATACCACAGGTTAGTTCAAAAGAGCACAGGGAGGCGGCTTTCAGTTGTTATGGCCCCGACTGTGGAACAGTCTGCCGGAGAACCTCAGGGCGCGGAGACTGTTGAGGTTTTTAAAAAGAGGCTGAAGACCCACCTTTTTAACCAGGCTTTTAATTGATTTTTTAATTCCTTTTAATTCCTTTTATGCTGTGCTAATCAAAGCACTTATATCCTTTATCCTTTTTTACTGTTTTAATCTCTCATGTTTTCAGCCTCTATGCTTTTATGTTTTAGTCTCTCGTTTTTTAGCCTTTATGCTTTTATGTTTTAGTCCCTCATGTTTTTAGCCTCTATGCTTATTGCTTTATTTTACTGTTTTAGTCAGTCAGTTTTTAATCTCCAGTGTTTCCTCATGGGGGCCTGCCAGACTGGGAGTTGTCTCTGGTCTGCCGCTGGGGGTGCTGTCCCATGGACGGTTTCAGCCCGGGTGGCTGGAGGGCTATGCACCTTGGTGCAGGGACTCCTATCTGCCCGGGTTGGTGTGGTCTCTGTAGCAGCGCTACTTAGACTTGGACTGAGATCTCTCTCAGTGTGGTTTGCCCCCCAAAGGTAGCTTCCTCCGCGCCTCAGGTCTCGCTGCACAGCCATGTCTCTCTAGAGACAGCTAGTGTATGTGTGGGTGTGAGTGTGTGGGTCTGTCTGTCTGCGTGCGTATGTGTGAGTGTGTGTATGAGTGTGTATGTATTTGTGTATGTCTCTGTGCATGTCTGTGGGGGTGGGAGGGTTGGGTTCTTTTGATTTTCTTCTCTTGATTTTATTTGCTGTTTATTTTTTTCTGTTGTTGTTTTTAATCTCTGTAAGGCACTTTGCGCTACTTTTTTGTATGAAAAGCGCCATACAAATAAAGATTGATTGATTGATTGAATGTTGATTCATTTCCTTATAAAATTGAAATCATTTCAGTGTGCCACAGGTGAATACATTTTAAAGTGTAATCATATAAGAAAGAATAAGACACACTTATTATTGCAAGGCAATATTTATACTATGTCAGATTGTTAAAAAAATAATATTGTCAGTTTGTCCAAAACTCTTAGAGGTTTGCTTAGCATAACAAAAAAACAGCAATAACATAAAAAAATCTTATGAATTCTCATTCTCATGGACTCTCTCACATGAATTATCATCATCACTCACAATCACCGGATCACTCATCATCTCCATCATCATTGTTTGCACAAGCACCCTCACATGTACATGTAGAACATATGAACTCTGGCTTTACAGCACTTGCAGTGCCCTCTACATGTTTTCTTGCAGCCACAGTAGAGGAGAATGGTGCAGGCTTTACTGGCGTCTGAGATTAGTCCAGTAAGGATCCCAAGTCTTGCTCGTAGAGTCTCGATACCATCCCCATGCATTGAACTCTGGGATATCTTGCTGGACAGCGGTTACCTGATTCCAGCAGAAGCTGGCCTGCAGCAGTGCTCTTTTAATGTGCTGAATCAGTTCAGCTTGGGTGGGAATTCTTGCTGAGAATTCACTGTTGTTTTATGATATTGCTGTAATAATTGCTGTATAAGCAAGCCTTAAATAGTTTTGGACAAACTGACTATATTATTCCTCTAACAATTTGACATAATATAAATATTGCCTTGCATTAATAATTGCGTCTTATTCTATCTTATCTGATTACACTTTGAAATGTATTCACCTGTAGTACACTGAAAGCATTTTACTTTTATAAGGAAATGAATCAACATTGAGAATAAGTTGTGGTAAAAAAGGGATTTTTAAACACAGTCTTGAAAAGAATACAGTTCCAGACTGACACAAGCATAAATATAAATATGCCAATGGACTTCCTGTGGTCAATAAACATAAGATAGACACTACATCCTCATTTGTAGCGCATTTGGTAAAACATTTGTAGCCAAAACCCTTTTTCGGACAGTTGCCATATTGAATTTAGAGAATTTGGGGGGGTCCTGATATACCTAATCATAAACACAAGTATTCCAGTGGATTTCCTATGGTCAAAAAAGGTAAAATACACATCAAGTTTGTATTTGTATCTCATCTGACTCAAAAGCTAGGGCCGAATCCCTTTCAGGCAGCGGCAATAATGGATTTGGCCGCCATCTTGGTCTCAGGGACCATTGGCTTGGGCGCCCTGGCTAAATGATTTCAGTATGCCCACAGCAGCATCTGTGCCAAATTTGGTGCTTGTAGATAAATTGGCGCAAACAATGGTGTGTAAGGCCCATACTACAGTCAAAACTGCTTTTTTGGACAGTGGCCATAATGGAATTGGAGGATTAAGGGGTCCAGATGCACCGGGTCAAAAATATTAATATTCCTATGTGTTTCCTATGATCAATTAAGCTGAAAAAGACATCAAGTTTGTATTTGTAGCTCATGTGGTTCAAAAGATATAGTTGGAACCCTTTTCAGGCAGCGGCCATATTGGATTTGGCCGCCATCTTTGCCCTGAGGGTCGCTGGCTCTGGCGCCCTATCTAAATTATTTCAGTGTGACCTGAGCTATTTTGCGCGAAATGACCTATTTATGTGCTTAACCCTTGTGCCCTCCTCTGGCATTTTTGTACATTTTTCTCAACTTTTTTTTTTATTTAGCGATCATTTTGGCTGTGTTACAGCTTGTGGCATGGATTTCTGTAGGAACACTTCTTTTTAGTCAAATTTTTGAAATCCAGTGTCTTTTACTCTTACATGTCTTTTAATTTCCTGTGATGCATTTTGCACCCTCTAACCACCTTCGTGGCAAAAATGTACACGCACAAAATCATCAAATATTCAATAATTTTCAGGATTTTAACCCTTTAAATGCCATGTTTTATTATTTGAATTACTAATTATTTATTTAAAAAACAACACAAAAAATGTATTATTTTCCATATAATAAGTAGTAGGCTGATGGGGCTTTAGTGGTGATTAGAGTCTTTGATATATCAAAGATTACCAACAAAATTGATTTGATTGCATTAGTATATTTTATGTAGTAACAGATACTCCCTCTAACCACCTTCGTGGCCAAAAATGCCCCATTGACTTCCATTAAAACCACATTTTTTAATCTCGCTACCATTACAGTATAAAACCATTAATTCTGTAATGTCAGCATGCCATTTTGAAGAAAAGTAGTGATATTTAAAATTTTTGATGTATTTCACCAGATTGAGCCATTTTCCCCTTGTAGGCCGATGCATGAATTTCTTGTATTTTTGCCAGTTATATTATGGAGCCGGGTGACTACCAGGGCCCAGTGTGTGTGTGTGTGTATGTGTGTGTGTGTGTGTGTGTGTGTGTGTGTGTGTGTGTGTGTGTGTGTGTGTGTGTGAGAATCTGTAAGCATGCACTGATCACTTCAGCGGTGAAAAAAGGTCATCTTTTGAGGAATGTGTTTCATGTGTCTTTGAAAAGGTGCTTGAGTGAAAACATGCTTTGCTGTTCTCAAAAACAAAGCAGAAACAACGGTTAGTGTGTTTATGCACCTGGCTGCTTTCACAGCCAAAGATAAACATGCAACTTGTCTGAGGGGTCATTTCAGTAGTGAGCAAAGAGGGTGCAAAAATGAAAAGGCATTTCAGAAGAGAAGAGGCATAAGAAATGGTCATGCAGCCTTTATCTGACAGCGAGCTGCAGGGTTCATCAGGGGAAACCACGATCTTCGAGGGGGAGTCTGACACAGAAGGCTCGCTGGAGTCTTCCACGTCTGTGAGTGCCTCTGACCCATCCTCTGAGAGTGAAGCGGGCACTGAGGATCCTGTCCATCCTAAAAGTCAGTGGACGGGCAAGTGTGGTCTCCATCTCATGCTGAGACTCTGTGCTACATGCAGGCACCCACCGGCATGGTGCCAGGGCCCATGGAGATATGCAATATCAAGAATCCATAATGTAGCATCATCTTTTGACCTTTTCTTCACTCCTGACCTGATCCAGCTCATTTTGCAAATGACAAACTTATACGGGAGGCGTTCAGTGTCAGGATGGAGTGACGTGGATGCCCAAGAGATTCGGGCATACATGAGACTTCTCATCCTGACAGCGCCATTGACCAGCTCCACTAGAAGGAGAGGTGTGTGCTGGTTGTGCAGAGGCCTGAAAAAGAGGTCTTCCACCACCAAGTGTGCATTTGTAGGGAACACTAGGTCACAGGCTGCAGGACCACACACACACACACACACACACACACACACACACTTTGAAACCTCCTTTCTGTCCAGAAGAAGAAGAAGAAACAATAACTTTGATATTTCAACAGTAGCTGTAAACTTGTATTTTATTTAACCCTCAGATTACACACACACACACACACACACACACACACACATCGTATATTCAATGCCTAGATATTTCTGTTTATATTTCATATTTTGTTCATATTTCATATTTCATATGTTCTATTTTGTTTTTTGTTGTCTAAATTTCCAAAGTTGTTGCAGTTTTTCACAATAAGAGTTCACACTGATGAATCAGATGTTGATTTAAAAACATTTCACACACACACACACACACACACACACACACACAGGGCCCTGGTAGTCACCCGGCTCCATAACATAACTGGCAAAAATACAAGAATTTCATGCATCAGCCTACAAGGGGAAAATGGCTCAATCTGGTGAAATACATCAAAAATGTCAAATATAACTACTTTTCTTCAAAATGGCATGCTGACATTACAGAATTCATGGTTTTATACTGTAATGGTAGTGCGATTAAAAAATGTGGTTTTAATGGAAGTCAATGGGGCATTTTTGGCCACGAAGGTGGTTAGAGGGAGTATTTGTTACTACATAAAATATACTAATGCAATCAAATCAATTTTGTTGGTAATCTTTGATATATCAAAGACTCTAATCACCACCAAAGCCCCATCAGCCTACTACTTATTATATGGAAAATAATACATTTTTTGTGTTTTTTTAAAAATAAATAATTAGTAATTCAAATAATAAAACTGGCATTTAAAGGGTTAAAATCCTGAAAATTATCGAATATTTGATCATTTTGATCAGGGAACAAGTTGACTAAGGGATTCAAACAAAAAAAAAAAAGCAGAAAAAAATATTGATGTATGAGTATTTTATGGCAGATTTTGTGTGTGTACATTTTTGCCATGAAGGTGGTTAGAGGGTGCAAAATGCATTACAGGAAAATAAAAGACATGTAAGAGTAAAAGACACTGGATTTCAAAAATTTGACTAAAAAGAAGTGTTCCTACTTTTTTGTGGGTTTTTTATAGATAATTATAATATAACTGGCATTTAAAGGGTTAAAATCCTGAAAATTAATGAATATTTGATTATTTTGATCAGGGAACAAGTTGATTAAGGGATTCAAGCAAAAAAAGCAGAAAAAAATATTGATGTATGAGGATTTTATGGCAGATTTTGTGCGTGTACATTTTTGCCACGAAGGTGGTTAGAGGGAGTATTTGTTACTACATAAAAAATACTGATGCAATCAAATGAATTTTGTTGGTAATCTTTGACATATCCAAGACTCCAATCACCACCAAAGCCCCATCAGCCTACTACTTATTATATAGAAAATAATACATTTTGTGTTTTTTTTTTTAAATATAATTGATAGTTCAAATAATCAAACTGGCATTTAAAGGGTTAAAATCCTGAAAATTATTGAATATTTGATCATTTTGATTAGGGAACAAGTTGGTTAAGGGATTCAAGCAAAAAAAAAAAGCAGAAAAAAATATTGATGTATGAGGATTTTATGGCAGATTTTGTGCGTGTACATTTTTGCCACGAAGGTGGTTAGAGGAAGTTTTTTTAAGGAGGGCACAAGGGTTAAGGCCCCCAACTATTAGAAAAAATTCCAGGGCCAGTATTCACAAAGACTTTTATCTTAACGTTAGGAGTACTCCTAAATGGGACTAAAAGTTTTTACGTAGGAGTCGTTTCTTAAAAGTAATTCACAAAGCCGCTGAGACCTACTTTTAGTTATGAAAACAGTGAACTCCTAAACTAGAAGTAATTCTCTGTTGCTATGGATGACGTCATTTTATAAGGACGCACTTAGAAGTGGTGACAACGGTGATTGGTTGTTGAGTGACAGGGCAGCCCATTGAAAAGTCATTTAGGCTACGCAATGCATGAAGTGAAAATAAGGAAGTTGCCTACAAGCCCATGACATTAAGTGACAGCATTTTGGGTGCAAATTCAGGAGGCTCATCAGAAGAGCGAAATCTCGAAAGATGATTAGATGGATTACATGCATGGCAGCATGCGGTAAGGAACATTTTTCCATCTTTCAACAGGCTCACCAGTTATTATATTAAAAATATCCATATCTAACAGTTGTGCTGCTCCAGCAAGGGCTCCGGTGCCACCGACCCGGGGGTTAATGTCAGTAAATTCGAGTTAAAGCACAGACTTTGCTTATCCTGTGTGAATGCACCGCACAACACACAGACGTGGTGGGATAATTTCTAAATCACTTGAGGTCTCCAGTGTCACGATTCCTGATTTTGTGTTATGTTTTATGTTTGGATTTTCATGCCCCATGTGCCTTTTAGTTCTCCCTGTACTTTTTCCTGTGGTCTTCCCTCTGTCTCCCTCTGTCTGTCAGTCTTGTTCCCTCCTGGTTTTCTCCTCTGTGATCCTCCCCCTCGTTACCACACCTGGCCTCCTCCCTACTCTCTCTCCTCAGCCGTTCCTCCTCTGTTCATCAGTGTCTATGTATTTAGTCTGTGTTTTCCCTTCACTCCTTGTCCGGTCATTGTATGTATTTGTCAGCCTCAGAGTTTGCCTCATGTTCATGTTCATGTTCCTGCTCCTGCTCATGCTCCTATCTGCGTCTTGCCATCCCAGAGCTCCTTTTGTCTCCAGTCTCTCCTTGGTATGTGTTTTTGGGATTTGAGTTTTGCTTTTTGCATTATGTTTTGAACTTGGGTTTTGAGTTGTACTTTGCCTTATTTCTTTGCACTTTGTTGTTTTGTTGCTACTTTGTCTTTCCCCGTTTTGTCTGCTTTTGGGTTTTTGTACTCAGCTTTAAATAAAGCTTGCTTTTTGTTTTTCCCTGATCTTGCCTCCTTTCTAACTGTGTTTGGGTCCACCCCCTTTATCCATAGTTTTCCCCTTTAACCAAACCTGACACCCAGGTAATACTAGTCCCGGCGAAGAGCTGCATTTTCCCCATAGCCAAATACCGGAGTGTTGCCAAACATTTTTTTTTTTACATTTTTTATTGCGTCCCTCACCAACTCAACCACAACTTCAATCCCTTCCATCTGACATCATTTTAATAATTCCCTGTCATTTAGCGTCTCCAAAACGTTCAGCTGTGACCAGGTCTTAGCGAGTTAGGAGTCCTCTGGACTACTTCTAAGGTCTCCCAGACTTAGGTGCTACTTTTAGGCCTAGTTGTTTTGTGAATAACTCTTATTTTCAAAAATTAGTAGTCCTAAAGTTACGACTGACACGCCCATTATTTTTAGGAGTTGCTCCTAAATTCGCCTGTTAGGAGCTACTTTTAGCCATAAGATTCTTTGTGAATACAGGCCTAGCTTATCTGTTAAATCTAAATCTTTACATGATTAATGAAGGTCTTCCACACTCATAAAACTTCATGAACATAATTTTATCACATATTCCATCTAAATGAAATGCATACAATCAGTTTATCTTGATTGTGTTACTTGAACAGCACCTACATTAGTAGGTGAAAGATTATGGTAACACAAATTATGATATTAATATCACATTTTAACCACAAACATGAATGTATTTCATTGGGATTTTATGTGATCAACACAGAGTGGCGCATAATTGTGGAGTGGAAGGAAAATGATAAATGGTTTTCAAATATTTTTACAAATAAAAATACTGAGAAGTTTGGCGTGCAAAAGTATTCACCCCCCTTTACTCTCATACCCTGATAAATAAAATCCAGTGCAACCACTTGCCTTCAGAAGTCACCTAATTAGTAAATGGAGTCCACCTGTGTGTAATCTAATTTCAGTGTAAATACAGTTGTTCTGTGAAAGCCTCAGAGGTTTGTTTGAGAATATTAGTGAACAAACGGCGTCATGAAGCCCAAGGAACACACCAGACAGGTCAGGGATAAAGTTGTGGAGAAGTTTAAAGCATAATTAGCTTTGAACATCTCACAGAGCACTGTTCAATCCATCACCTGAAAATGGAAAGAGTATGGCACAACTGCAAACCTACCAAGACGTGGCCGTCCACCTAAACTGAGCAAGTAGAGCATTGATCAAAGAAGCAGCCAAGAAGCCATGATAACTCTGGAGGATCTGCAGAGATCCACAGCTCAGGTGGGAGAATCTGTCCACAGGACAACTATTAGTCATGCACTCCACAAATTGGGCCTCTATGGAAGAGTGGCAAGAAGAGAGCCATTGTTGAAACAAAGCCATGCAGTTTGCCACAAGCCATGTTGGGGCACAACAATCATGTGGAGGAGGGTGCTCTGGTCAGATGAGACCAAAATTGACATTTTTGGCCTAAATGCAAAATGCTATGTGTGGCAGAAAACGATCACCCTGAACACACCATCCCCACCGTGAAACATGGTGGTGGCAGCATCATGCTGTGGGGATGCTTTTCCTCGGCAGGGACAGGGAAGCTGGTCTGAGTTGATAGGAAGATGGATGGAGCCAAATACAGGACAATCTTGGAAGAAAACCTGTTAGAGTCTGCAAAAGACTTGAGACTGGGGGGGAGTTTCACCTACCAGCAGGACAACGAGCCTAAACATACAGCCAGAGCTACAATGGAATGGTTTAGATCAAAGCATATTCATGTGTTAGAATGGTCCAGTCAAAGTCCAGACCTAAATCCAACTGAGAATCTCTGGCAAGACTTGAAAATTGCTGTTCACAGACACTCTCCATCCAATCAGACTAAGCTTGAGCTATTTTGCCAGGAGAGTGGGCAAATATTTCAGTCTTTATATGTGCATCGCTGGTAGAGACTTACCCCAAAAGACTCACAGCTGTCATTGCAGCGAAAGGTGGTTCTACAAAGTATTGACTCAGAGGGTGAATACTTTTTCACACCACACTTTTCTGTTTTTTATTTGTAAAAATATTTGAAAACCATGTATCATTTTCCTTCCACTTCACAACTTTGCACCACTTTGTGTTGGTCTATCACATAAAACCCGAATAAAATACATTTATATTTGTTGTTGTAACATGACAATGTGGAAAAGATCTTTATTTTTTTTTTCATTCATTACTCGTTCCCTTGATACTAGGAAAACTTTCAACGATGACTAAATCATGGCATAATCATCACTAAAAAACAACTCTACGGTACATTACATTGCAAACTCCTTTAAATTTTTACTTATAAATCTTACAAAAACACATAGAACAGAAAAGAAAGGGTTCTGCAGTGACCAGGTTCTGAAAGTAATATAAAGGCTTTCTTGAAAATTATGAATTTGTTACTTCAAAGAAAAAAAGGCCTCCTCAAAATATCATTCAACCTTTACAGATGAGAGTTCTCTTTCACTAATACAGCTTGTAAATTAAATAATTAATTTTCCAGTGTTGGTGAATCTCTTGCCAAATAGATACGTAATACAAATGTTAATCCCTCTGGTTATGTAAAGGGCTCTTTCCCATTTTTTTTAGAGAGGGGATTGATGATTGGAATAAGAGATTCTGCTGAATGTGGCATCTTTCCTATTTGAAAGTAGTACAGTCATTCCTCTAAATTGGTGATCTAGGATTATTACAAACGATTGTCAAATTATATTTCCAAATTTCTGAAAAAACTAGCGTATAAATGGATCATTGAGCATTTGAACACAAACAGTATTCTCTGCAGTCATCAGTATGGACTTTGTAAAAACCATTCAACTTGCATGGCTTTTTTAGAACCTACTGATAGAACATATACAGTCTAAGATAAAAATTAGTATGCAATAAGTTTATTTTTTGACCTTCAAATGCACCTGTCATGGTAAACCACATCATATTAACATTAAAAATGTATAGATATGACTTTTATGGTATTGTTTATAAGTGGCTGAGTAACGATGTTCTTCACAACATGTCCATGTGTCATGAATCGACAAGACATATCACAGGCGGTTCACAGCCAAAATAGACCTGGAAACGACCTGTAGACCGTCATATGGGCATCATACCAGTGCTTCACTACAGTTTTAATTTCTTTGTCTCTCTGAATCTCTCTCTCTTTTCCCAGACTCTGAAGGATCCCACTCTTGCAGCCAGGAAAGATTTCCAGCGTGAGGCTGAATTGCTGACCAACCTCCAGCACGAGCATATAGTAAAGTTCTATGGAGTGTGTGTGGATGGAGACCCTCTCATCATGGTCTTTGAGTACATGAAACACGGAGATCTCAATAAATTTCTCAGGTAAGTATAGAAGACAACAGGTGGATGAGAAGATGTCATTTGAGCGGATCTGCTGTGAGAAATGACAGTGGTGGCCTGTAATCAACAGAGGCTTTGGATCATGGAGTGCCCAAATAGTACCCAAGGAATGAATAAGTAACTTTTCAAAGCATCATCTAGTATTTTCTCCATCCTTAAACAAAATACTTATGCATTTTCTTCAGGTGAAAAATGCCATTTTGTTAATATTTTTAATGTGTGTGTCAAACCAGAGGGTGGAATCTAAAATGAAATAAAGATCGGACCTTAGCAGAGAACAAGATAAATCCAGGAATGGACAAGTTTAAATGGGAGATCTTATGAAGTGTGGCTGGGGAGGCAGTGAGGATAGCTTCAGTTTTATCCTGATTAAGCTTGAGGTAGTTGCTGGTCATCGATTAACTTTATGTAAAAGTATCCTAAAATACTTATCCCAGTCTAGGCCTAAGTAAATTGAAAGCTGTTGTTCAGCCGTTTTAGTTGAGACATGGTTTTGGGCTATTTTGAAAGGTCCTTCAATAATTTTTTTCCAAAGCTTTCAGAAGCTCTGTAGGTGTTTCTGGTATTAATCTATAGGAGCTAATAATTTATTTGTCTTATTTTTAATGCAAATTACATGTAACTGCCCATTTAACACTTAACAAGTGTTTTTCTAAGAAAATGTCCAAGCACCTGGCAGTAAATATTTGTGACCCTAATTACACTCCTGCAAAAACTCACTATAGTTCTTTCTGTACTTATGTACACCAACTTTAAGCATGTAAAATAGTTAAAATAAGTGCTTAGGAGGAAAAACAGACATACATGCATAACATTACATAGACTGTCTCCAGTGAAGAGAAGAAGGAGAATGGGTCACTTGTCTACATGATCACCCATTGGCATCCTCTCCACCTTGGTGACCTGGAAGAGGGCAAGCCACACAAGATAATTAGTAATAGACAGATAGACCAGAGTGAAGAGGTATCAAAATATACAGAAATACAGATATGAGGAGATAGTGAAACAGAGGAGAGTTCTGTTCTGTTAAGTTCTGACTGAACCAAAACTGAACCAAGTCTAGTTGTCTATGATACAACATCTAGATTTACACTTACCATGGAAGCGGTGGAGTCACTAGTGGAGACACTACTTGTGTTGGTATGGTTAGAGTATTTTCTATATGAGGTTTAACAGTCATTAAGAAAACTAGAAAAGTTTCATCACACTGCTTTATTCCCCAGCCTACTGCTTGTTCTCAGCAATAAAGTCTTCTGAATGTTGGGATTTTCTGGTGACATTGTTCGAGGCAAATTCACTTCAGGAGGGGCAATGAATGTTTGAGCTAACATGTTCTGCATCAACATATACATGTTGCATTCATGCCACATGCTCATTAAAGATTCATATTCTTTGGGACCTGTGTCAGGATCCTGGTTTTGAGATTCTGTCATTTTACAATGATTTTGATTATGTGTCGTTGCTTTTCAGTTCCTCCCACTGTGTTCCTGTCCTCCCCCCCTCACTCCGTTGTGTCGTTTCAGCCCATCATCCTCTAGAGTTCTCTAGCTTTCTCAGTTTCATGGTATGTTTTCCTTGTGCTTTCATTGATTTGTATTTTGCTTTTGTTTGCACTATGTTTAATCTCTTTTGTTGTTACTTTGTGTTTTTGTCCTTTTGACTCATTTTTTGCAACCACTTTAACTCCCTCGATTATGACTCCAACATCCTCGGGCAGATCCGTGGGCTCTACTCCCTCATGTCAGATGACATAGATTCCCACGACTATGCTCTCCATTTCTCTCCTTGCACAAGGATCAGCATCTTGGGATGATAACATAGCATTATTGAAAAACTGTTGAAGAGAACTGGAACCACTGCATGTTATGTTTAGCATCAATTAACCTAATTTCAATATATCTAATCTTATCAATCTATTGTCAATAAATGTTAGACTAATAAATATAATAAATAAAACTGTAAGATTATATTGTCAGCATTGGCAAAATCATATCAGTACAACATACAAATATACTTGACGTCAAGTGATAACAGTCCTTACTTAACTCAGAAATGCTCAAGATACAATTAAGACAGTTGAACATTACATAGGTTATAAGCCAGAGAATACTGACAATTTCCTTTTGGCATGACAAATGTTACTGTCAGTACACATTTTTTAAAAAAATTGGTGCTTATATTTAAACATATTAAGGAATCTTTGTAAAATGTTCTAATTCATGTAAAAAAAAAAAAAAGTACTGTAAATATTACATTACTAGAAAGTTAAAATGGGTGAAACGGCATTTGTTCTATAGTTTATACTGTTTATTGCAACTTCCCAGGTAGTCCTTTCATGAAGCTTTGTGTGTTTTCACTGAGGTACACACAAAAAGTTTTGAAGAAGCATTTTCATCGTATTTCAATAGTCGGATTCTGTGGGAGACAAACAAACTTAGACAGTCTATGCCATGTTCCCATTAGAAACAGCACATGGGCTGGGCGGCGCTGGGAAGCAAGGTTGAGATCGTCCTATGACAATCAGGTTTGTGAGCAGAAGGAAAAAAGCTCAAAAGCAGTGGATGGATGAATATTGTACATTTATTATAGTTTTATTATAAAATTACCTGGCTGCCTGCAGGCACAAATTGGTCATCGGCAGCACAGAGATAATTCCTGAAGGCATGGCAAGCTGATAGGCCTGGATAGTAAAGGGTTAAAAATGCAAATAAAAAAATGGGTTAATCAGAGACGCCACAGGGCAGTTAATGTCCCTGAGAACTGTAGACGGTCAGGCACCCTGCCTGCTTTTACCTGATAGAATGATTTCTTTATGTTTCTTCATTGTCATTGCACGTGATTAGTCACATGTAGTTACACAAGTCAACACAACCATTAGTCAGTGCATGGAGTGCCTGTGCTTGCAGTGTGCCAAAAAAAACACAAAAGAAGGAGCACAGAAAAATTTACAAATGCTATGATTCAGTGTCTTTTTGTTGAGTTTATTTTGAATCCTTGCCCTTTTTGTTTCTCTTCTGGATTTTCTGTGTCTCCTCTGTGTCTTTCCCTCTGTGTTTCCCTTCGTTACCTCACCTGTCCTTTTCCCTCCTCTCTCACCTCACCTGTTCCTGATCCCCTCGTTAGTGTGTATGTGTATTTAGTCTTTGTTCTCCCTGCACTCCTTGTCAGTTCGTTGCGTGATGTACCCTGTGATTTGAACTGCTTTTCTGTTGTACTTTGCTTTTGGTCCTTGACTCAATAGACTCCACTAGACCCCTAAAAGTTGCGAGGTGGGGCATCTATGGATCGGACCTCTTTGTCTAGCACATCCCACAGATGTTCAATTGGATTGAGTTTCGGGGAATTCGGAGGCCAAGTCAACAACTCAAACTCGTTGTTGTGCTCCTCACACCATTCCTGAACCATTTTTGCTTTGAGGCATGGCACATATCCTGCTGAAAGAGGCCACAGTCATCAGGGAACACTGTTCCATTAAAAGGGTGTGCATGGCCTGCAACAGGGCTTAGGTAGGTGGTATGTGTCAAAGTAACATACCCAGCCGCTTGCCTCCTTCCCATAGTGCATCCTGGTGCCACGTGTTAACCCAGGTATGCGATGTACACGGACCCGGCCATCCACGTGATGTAAAAGAAAACGTGAATCATCAGACTAGGCTGACTTTCCCAGTTGCTCTGTGGTCTAGTACTAATGCTCATGTGCCCATTGTTGCCGCTTTTGATGGTGGACAGGGGTCAGCATGGGCACCCTGACTGGTCTGGAGCTATGCAGCCCCATATCCAACAAACTGTGATGCACTGTGTATTCTGAAACCTTCTGACACATCAGAACCAGCATTAACTTCTTTAGCAATTTGAGCAACAGTAGCTCGTTTGTTCCTTCCCTGGACCACTTTTAATAGATACTGGCTGACTGGGGACACCCAGCCTGGGAACACCCCACAAGAGCTGCAGTTAGGAAGATGCTCTGACCCAATCATCTAGTCATCACAATTTGGTCCTTGTCAAACTCACTCAAATTGTTACGCTTGCCCATTTTACCTGCTTCTAACACAACTTTGAAGACAACATGTTCACTTGCTGCCTAATATATCCCACTCACTAACAGGTGCCATGATGAAGAGATAATCAGTGTTATTCAGGTCACCTGTCAGTGGTCATAATGTTATGCCTGATCGGTAAATATGAATATTTATTGCTTTAATTGTGCAATTGACTCAGTCTTGAAAAGACACAAGTTGTTTTTTTGGATGTTATTTTGAAACTAAAAGTAAACAATACATAACTGGCATAAACAGTACTCTTGAAAATAATATAACAAAAACAAAGCAATTGGTTATGAGCTAAGTGAATGTGGAGTTTGTCCGGATTGATATTAAATTACTGGCCCAAATTATTATCCCAGTCGATCCCTGATGGACTTGGTGTGTTTTTTGGGAAAATGGTTATATGTGTAATATCCCTGAGCTTCTTACTGACTCTCCAACTTCGTCTTCAGAGCCCACGGGCCAGACGCCATGATCCTGGTAGATGGACAGCCCCTGCAGACCAATGGAGAACTTGGTTTTTCACAGATGCTTCACATAGCCAGCCAGATTGCAGCTGGGATGATATACTTGGCATCTCAACACTTTGTTCACCGTGATCTGGCAACCAGGAACTGCCTTGTGGGGAATGGCCTTCTGGTGAAAATAGGAGACTTTGGCATGTCCAGGGACATTTACAGCACAGATTATTACAGGGTAAGAATATTTGTTTGAATGTTTGCTTTATGAAAAATTCTTCTCTTGTTCTTTTATTTCTTATTGTATTTACCTAAAATGGAAAATGTAGGTGTGTGTTGGTGGCCACACTACATGGCATGAAGAGGGAAAGTTCAACATGGCTGATGAACGATTGACTCAGATCCAAGATAACAGCTGACCACATTTCTTTGAACAGAGAGAGAACTAATGAAAAAATGTTGGTTTTCAAACTATGTGCTGACTGATATTACACATATTATCCCCACTAATTCAGTTACAAACACCTTTTATTTCCTACAACTTTTTCACAATAAAACCCCAAACCTTATTTATCATCTAAAAGCTTTTGTCATGAAGCAGCATTACAGGAAATGTGTTTTCTCCAGCAGTAATTAAACATGACTTCTGAAACAGCTGAAGCAAACACGATGAAACAGTAAAACACAGCAGAGGTTTGAAAGTACAAAAAGAAGAAACTAAAGAGATCCAAATAGAAGGTACAAAAGTACTGAAAACTGAACACACAGACTTTAAAGGCTGCACACAGGCTGCAGTCATGAGACATCTTCACAGCCCAATCGGAGGTGAGGCAGGCGTGGCTTGGTCCTACTCCGGGGCAGGTCCATTTGGGGCTTGATTAGGCTAGTTCAACTCAGTGCAGTAAAACTGGTGATGGAAAAGCAAATTTGTGCAACTCCTTCTGACGCACCCAAAAGTGGAGAGGGAACTGGAGTTTTATTAGCCTGGTTAGGGTGTCAATCATATGCCAATCATATGCCAATCATAGCCTAAAGCTGGGGCCGAGCGGGGTTAACATTTAGGTGTGAAGTTGTGGAGGATTGTGGGGGATTGAGTTCAGTTCAGTCTTTTTCAGATTATTTTTCAGAACTCAGGTGTTTTTCATGCACAAATCCAACATCTGTTCGTGTCCTAGACAGTTTCCTTTTTTTGCCACACGAAAATTCATTATTCATCAAGTTTATGATCCAAAATTGTAACCAAAATTTTTGTTATATTTGCTAAAATTCTCATTATGATCTGACAGTAGAATAAGATATAGACAGTAAAAAATCCACTGTCTTTGGCTCCACCCAGTGGCGTTCATTTGATTTGCACGAATCCACCACTCCCGAATCAACACAACCAATCAGAGCTAAGGGGAGTGTCTGAGAAGGGTCAATCATGCTCGTGCATATGCTGCTGGCAGCCAACCTCTATGGAGCCAGAACGGTGACTTTAAAATTTGGCATCCAAAAAAAAAATTGGCATTGAAAACAAAACCAGTACTGAAAAAGGAAACATTTTCATTGAAACATTTGTATTGAAAACAGTTGTATTGGCATTGAAACAAGTATTGGCACTGAAAAAATAAACAAATTCAAATCCGAAAATCTTATCATTTTATTTTATTGGGATTTTTTTGTATTTTTCAATGACAATCTTCAGATTTTTTCTTCATGTCACTTTTTTTTCAGTGACAGATTTTTTTACAATGTCAGTTTTTTTTCAGTGTCACTGATTTTCAGTTTCAATTTTCTGTCACTGTTTTGGCGTCGAGAGGGAGGGGCCTGAGGGGAGGGGCAAGTAGAGCATGGTTTGCATATCATTTGAGAAGGTGATGGCTGCAACCTGCGGGAAGGCGGGGCTGGATGGTCCAGCCACAATACACCATTTTAGGACCCGTGTGCCAGCCGTCTCTGGGCAACACAGAGTCCAACTACCTCGCAGACTTTTCTTCAAGCTCTCTCCTGATATGTCCAAGTCTCTGTGTATCTGGTTCTGTCCCGGAGCTCCCGAGCTCTGGTCTCTATATGCGTATGGAGTGTGGTAGTAGTACCGGTGCGCCGAGCACGGAGCATTAGCCCCAGTTAGCACACAGTAGAACAGCAGGCTGTTCTCGCTTGTTGTGTTGTTCCGAGCCGGGAACCAGACCGCTGCCGGAGACCGGTATGTGCGTATGGAGTGTGGTAGTAGTAAAGAGCTAACGAGCATTAGCCCCAGTTGTGTCGCTCCGAGCCGGGGCTGCCTCGCCGACAGCAGCGCTCCGCTCTGCTCCCCGAGCTCTGTGCCACCGTACCGCTGTACACGCATACAGAGACCGGACAATAAAAGAGAGTGCTTGGAGAAAAGTCAGTCAGTTATGAAAATATGTGTCCGTCACTTGATTACAGCCGTCTGTTGTACTTTACTATGAACCACAGTAGCACAATCACAGCTGACTTTCCCCGCATACTGACTTGTTGAGTTTATTCGCTTCGACTCAAAGGAGTCATTGTAGGAATAGTGATATTATTCACATGAACTGAGTTTATAGGGGAGACAGTGTCTCTATATGCGCGTACAGAGGTATGGTGGTACAGAGCTCACGGAGCAGCCCGGGCTCGGAACGGCACAACTGGGGTTAATGCTTGTTAGCTCCGTACTACTACCACACTCCATACGCATATAGATACCGGAGCTTGGGAGCTCCGGTCTCCGGTAGCAGTATGGTGGCACAGAGCTCGAAAAGTCCGCGAGGTAGTTGGACTCTGTGTTGCCCAGAGACGGCCGGCACACAAGTCCTAAAATGGTGTATTGTGGCTGGACCGTCCAGCCACACCTTCCCGCAGGCTGCAGCCATCACCTTCTCAAATGATATGCAAACCATGCTCTACTTGCCCCTCCCCTCAGGCCCCTCCCTCTCGACGCCAAAACAGTGACAGAAAGTTGAAACTAAAAATCAGTGACACTGAAAAAAAGTGACATGAAGAAAAAAATCTGAAGATTGTCATTGAAAAATACAAAAAAATCCCAATAAAATAAAATAAGATTTTCAGATTTGAATTATTTTAATTTGTTTTTTTTTTCAGTGCCAATACTTGTTTCAATGCCAATACAACTGTTTTCAATACAAATGTTTCAATGACAATGTTTCCTTTTTCAGTACTGGTTTTGTTTTCAATGCCAATTTCTTTTTTGGATGCCAAATTTTAAAGTCACTGTTCTGGCTCCATACACCTCCCTCACGCAGTGCGTACTGGGCAGTGACCCTCCCCGTGCAGCGTCTGCTCTCACCTGGTCAGATAGGTTCGAGCTCAGTCTGCTAACTGCTAACAATGGCGGAGAGGCAACAGAGCAGAAAAATGCCCCACCATTGCCTTCGTCAAAGAGAAGAAATAAGAAGACTGACGAAGAAAAGCAGTGTGAAAACAAAGAATTGGACTGTGCGAAGAAAAGAAAACTAGGATAAATATCGGAGCGTCACTTCAGAGGTGGAGGGAGCTGCGGGATTTGTAAAGACTCAAGAGCGATGCAGAATTCACCGCTTGTCTGCTGGACAAGTAAGGACCCCTGCTTGATATATGTTTCATTCTATTTTTTAACCACAAGGCTAAGATGGTGGGGGTCACAGTCATACTTGCAATAGCGCATATTGCCGCACAGTGTTGCAGTCGAGCTACGTAGTTTGTTGGTAAATTTAGCTTGTTAACTTGTAGGCTAACACACCGGGCCAACCGCTGGCCATCTGAAGCGTTTGGGGAGACTCGGACAAGTTCGGGAACAAATCTCTTCGGTGTGTTCAGCTGCATTGGAAGCTTTTGGAACCGCGTGGACAGTGTCTGCTCTGATTGAACTTGCGAAGTCTGAGAACGTTAGCTGTTGGCCATCTGAGCCATTGGATTCTCTGATTGGTTGTGTGCTAGCTGTATGACCATTCTGATTGGCGGTGTGCTAGCGAATCAGCACGGTGTGTGTTAGGGGCGGAATACTGTGTGCACTTTGTTTTTATATGCACTCCGCTCCGTCATTTCCTATGTTCATGTTTTGCAGCCACAGAACGTCAACGCTACTGGAGTTGGCAGCATGTCAAAGCGGTATGTTCAATGCAACTTTTTTGCTGAACGGGTTAGTCGAGAGGCAACAGAGTGGTCAGATAAAGGCAGTTGGCAGTTGGTTTGAGTCTGGGCGGTGTGTGGGGGCCTTTAACTCCAGTGTCTTCCAAGTGACTGGGCACTTATAACATTAGTTTGTGTTCAGTACGCTCTGAAGTGGTTGAACTGGTTTAGAGAAATAATGTTATTCATGCTTCAGAAAAGCAGCATGGCAAAAATATTGCACCTAGTAATCATTACCTGGTAACTCCGTCTACCGTCATGTCAGGCATATCATATTGTTACTCGAGATATATTCAGTGACACGGCGTGAGGCACTCGTCACTGAAATGTAGTTGTATTGATCAGAAATAGAACAGTCACAGCTAATGTTGTTGCCAATGCATCAAAATTCAACCCATGATGTGAATGCCCCATCTTGGTTATGCGGCTTCCTCTGTTACCGTGGTTACCTGTGGGAGGGGCTTTGAAGGCAGGGCTGCAGCACAGCAGAGAGGAAGAAGGAGGGACCTGGGAGCTGTATCATTCAGATATTCTGGCTAAGTCCACTGTTGACACATAACTCCCGACTGCAGCTTTAAAGATGGGGCTTTTTTTTTTTGCAAAGGCTCCTCATCCATCATGCTACTATTTTGTTATGACTCATGTTGCATTGTTTACAATACATCAATACAGGAGGTGCCATGTGAATGAATTCTTTCTATCAGCATATCATTCTATGCACTAGTATTATTAGGGTCCAAGCACTGACCAGTGCGAGGACCTACTGAATCTGTAGAGTATATTATTTTTATTAGCAACATTGATTGCAGTTTTGGAGGCCTGAACATACCGTAAATTACCAAATAATAGCCAGGGCGTTTATTTATTTCAATCAATTAACAGACCAGGAGTTTATTTGGGACCAGGCGGCAATTTGGGACAGGCATTTAATTCCTTTTTCACAAAAATCTAGCTCAGCAAAACTTGAAAAATATAGTAATTTACTCTTTTAAATTTTATTATGATAAGCTGTACGTTACTACGGAGCTTCTCACCTCTGACTTAGTAAGGAATAGAAAGCAAATTCCTAGAAAACAGTCTCAGTCTGTTACCCCAGATAGATTGAAGGCCATCCTATGAGTTTACAAAAACAACACATCGGTTTGTCAGAGATCTTTTTGTAAGCATATCTACAGTTGCTTCGAACTGCAATGACCATGAGAGATATAAACTCATAGATCAAGAGGTCACTGTGCCCTCATCCATACATTATCAGGCCTGGTCTCCAAGCCTTTATACAGGGTGTGTAGTGCCGCATTATGTAATAACGCCGCATTATGTAATAATGTAATATATTTTCACTTCATTATGTAATAACGCCGCATTTCATAATAATCTGCCACATTTTGTAATAAAATTCTTGAACGCAATATGTAATAAACTTTGCCGCATTATGTAATAAGCTATTACATATTGGGTCAGTTATTACAAAATGCAGGTGTTGCACTTTGTTTTTACCAAGAAAATGTAATAAGTTGGTGCATTATGTAATAAACCACCAAATTGGATGTCCTAATTACAAGAAAACATTATACCATCAGAACGACATTGACTTTAAGCATACCAGCATGAATCATAAATATGAATTAATTTTAAAAACTAGTAGGATGTTTCATTTGTCAAATATAAATCAAATATAACTGAATTTGAGCGGCTGTGGCTCAGTGGGTAAAGCGGGTCATCTAGTGATCAGAAGGTCACCTGTTCGAATCCCGGCTCCCACTTGTTGCATGTCGAAGTGTCCTTGAGCAAGATACTGAACCCCAAATTGCTCCTGATGAACAGTTGGCGCCTTGCATGGCAGCCTCTGTCATCAGTGTATGAATGTGTGTGTGAATGGGTGAATGTGGCATGCGCATGTACTGTACAGCGCTTTGAGCTGTTATACTGGAAAAGCACTAGAAAAGTGCAGACCATTTACCATATAAAAATGCAGACCATGAATTCACAGAGAATGTGATTTTAAGCTCAGAGACAAAAACTGCACTAAATGAGTGTTACTGGCAAGAACATATCGGTTCACTGATATGACATACACACATGCAATCTGGATTATGATATGCAAATATTATACGTGATAGAAAGCAGACAAAACACAAAAACAAATATCGAACAGAAAAAAACTTTATTCCAGCTCCATTGCAATTACTCCATGCAACATTGATGTCCTTTCCTATAGTGGATAAAAATTTAAAAAATCAAAAATCAAAACTAAAAACAGTGTAAATAATCTTTCGCATCAGCATTTTCACTTCATTATGTAATAAAGCCACATTTCGTAATAATCTCCCACAGCCTGCTCACTATCTCTGTCTCTGGACCAAAGCGCTCTCTCTCTCTCTCTCTCTCTCTCTCCTCTCTCTCTCTCTCTCTCTCTCTCTCTCTCTCTCTCTCTCTCTCTCTCTCTCTCTCTCTCTCTCTCTCTCTCTCTCTCTCTCTCTCTCTCTCTCTCTCTCTCTCATCATAGATAGACATCAATGTTGCATGGAGTAATTGCAATGGAGCCGGAATAAAGTTTTTTCTGTTCGATATTTGTGAAGGACTGTTTGAAGGATAAGGCAGGTGGCTGGATCAGGATTTAGGAGTTCGACTATCTACTGTGGGCTGTCGATGAGGACACGGTAGGCAGGTATACGTTTAATAACGTTTATTTAGGTTCCCGAGAAGCACAGAGTATAGGTACGTATGGTTGCTGAAAAACAGAATACAAGGAATGAAATATCATAAATTTGTACTAATAAACTAATAAACTGATGCATAATATGTTGTATGCTATGAAGAAAGAAATGAATGGAAACAAATTACAATCTAGGCTGAAATAGATATCTCACAGAAATATTAATAATAATTCATTTAATTTGTATAGCGCTTTTCAAGGACCCAAAGTCGCTTACAGAGATATAGCAGACACTTGTAATACACAGACACACATGTAGTAGACACAGATAATACACCAAGTAGCAAACAAGGATAATAAAAGACAAAGCATGACAGGGAGACAAAAGCGGTGGTGGGCATGGAGTAGATAATGCTGATACAGACAAACAGACAGAAACAGGTACAACAATAGTTAAGAGGTGGGGGGATGGATTGAAGAGCAGTGGGGGGGGCTGATGAGTAAGGAGAGTGGAAGGAGGGGGGGATTGGGGGGAGAGGTCAGGAATGAATGTAGTTATGGGTAGGGGAGATTGTAGGCTTGTGAGAAGAGGTAGGTTTTTAGGCGAGATTTAAATGTGGTAAGTGATGGAGAGTCACGGATGGGCTGGGGGAGAGAGTTCCAGAGTCGGGGTGCAGTTCTGGAGAAGGCTCTGTGTCCGAAGGTTTTGAGTTTGGATGGTGGTATAGTCAGAGTTAGAGAGGAGGAGGATCGGAGGGCCTGGGAGGGGTGGTGGGGGATAAGGAGGTCAGACAGGTAGGGTGGGGCCAGGTGGTGGAGAGCTTTAAAGGTTAGGAGGAGTATTTTGAAGTCGATGCATTGTTTGATAGGGAGCCAGTGGAGGGTGTAGAGAATGGGGGTGATGTGTTCAAGGGACCGGGTGTGAGTGAGGAGGCGAGCAGCAGAGTTTTGGACCATTTGAAGTCTATGGAGGGAATGAGAGGTGTCGTCAGTGAGAAGGGAGTTGCAGTAGTCAAGACATGAGGAGATGAAGGCGTGGATGAGGGATTCAGCAGCAGGGGGGGAGAGGCAGTGTCTGATTTTGGCGATGCGGCGGAGGTGGAAGTAGGAGGTCTTGACAATGGAGCGGACATGGGAATCAAAGGAGAGGGTGGGGTCCAGGATAACGCCAAGGTTGCGTGCAAGGGGGGAGGGAGAGATGATCGAGCTGTCGATGGTAAGTGAGATGGGTCCAGTTTTGTTTAGAGTGGATTTGGTGCCAATGAGGAGGAGGTCTGTTTTGTCACTGTTGAGTTTGAGGAAGTTCTAGGACAGCCATGTTGTTATTGCAGAGATGCAGGTTTCGATGTGGTTGAGTGAAGGATTTTGGGTGGGTTTGGTGCGAATGTAAATCTGGGTGTCGTCAGCATAACAGTGAAAGTCGAGGTTGAGTGTGCGGATGAGGTGTCCAAGGGGGAACAGGTAGCAGATGAAGAGAAGGGGGCCAAGGACTGAGCCCTGAGGGACCCCCTGCGTAACAGGAGAGAGGGTGGATGTGTGGCCGGAGAGGGAGACGAACTATTGCCTGTCGGTAAGGTAGGAGGTGAGCCAGTCGAGAGCAGTGCCCTCAACACCCTGCTGGCGCAGCCTTTCGAGGAGGATGGAGTGATTGACAGTATTGAATGCTGCGCTGAGGTTCAGTAGTAGCAGGATGTTGAGGGCACCGGAGTCTGCAGAGGTGAGGAGGTCATTGACGACTTTGACAAGGGCAGTTTCGGTGCTGTGAAGTGGGCGGAAACCAGATTGGAGGGGTTCGTAGAGGTTGTTTGACTGGAAGTGAGTGTGAAGTTGGCGACAATGCGTTCCAGAGTTTTGGAGAGGAATGGCAAGTTGGAGATGGGACGGTAGTTGGAGAGGTTAGCTGGATCAAGGGTGGGCTTTTTGAGGATGGGGGTGATGGAGGCAAGTTTGTAGGTAGAGGGAACAAGACCAAGGGACAGAGACTGGTTGAAGAGAGGTGGGGGATGAGGACGGGGAGGCAGGCCTTGGTTAGAGCTGTTGGGAGGGGGTCGAGAGAGCAGGTGGTTGTTTTGGACGCAGTGATGATGTCTGAAATGTAGGAGGAGTCAATGGGGGAGAAGGCAGTGAGAGAAGGGGGGGCAGGTGGTCTGGGAGGGGGAAGGGGACTGGGATGGTGGTGGAGTTGCCAACGGTGGCAGTCAGGGAGCTGTTGATTTGGGAGATTTTATTGTTAAAGGCGAGGAGGAAAGAGTTGCAGAAGTCGGCCAGAGCAGTTTGTTGACGGTGGAGAACAGGATGCGGGGGTTCCTGTTGGTACTGTTGATGAGGGTGGAGAAGTGGGCGGATTTGGCAGCTTGGAGAGCATCACGGTAGGAGGAGATGTGGTGTTTGTAGGCTTCAGCTGGAACGGTGAGGTGGGTTCGTTTGAGGAGTCGTTCGATTTTGCGGCCGGTCTGTTTCATGTTGCGGAGTTCGGGGGTGTACCAGGGGGCAGAGTGGGTGAATGAGACAGAGGACGTTTTCCAGGGGGCAAGGGAGTCAAATGAGTCAGAAAGGATGGAGTTGAGCATGGTGGCATAGTCATCGGGGGAAGAGGGGGCAGAGTCAGGGGGGAAGGCAGAGGATATGAGCTGGGAGAGGGAGAGTGGGTTGACTGATTTGATGTTACGGTAGGAGATGGCGCACTTTTTGGGATTGTGGGGGGAGGGTAGAGGGGCGGAGAAGATGATGCATAGATGATCAGAGAGGGGGAAGGGGAGGGGATGTGGGTTAGAGATGGGTAGGGAGGCGGAGCAGATGATGTCGAGGATGTGGCCTTTGGTATGGGTGGGGAAGTCAATATGTTGGGTTAGGTGGAAACAGTCAAGAAGAGAGAGGAAGTCAGATGTCAATGGGGTGTTGGGCTGATCGATGTGGATGTTGAGGTAACCGGTAAGTAGGAGGCGGGAAGAGAGGGAGGACGCAATAGTGAGGAGTTCAGACAGTTCAGAGAGAAAAGATGGGTGTGGCTTCGGGGGACGGTAGATTAGAACAGCAGTGATAGAGTTTGGAAGGGAGAAGGCAAGGTGTTCGAAGGATGAGATATATGGGAGGTTGAGATTGAGTTCAGTGATTGTCAGGGATTGTTTATGGAGAACGGCAACACCTCCCCCTCTGCCGGAAAGGCGGGGTTTGGCGATGTAGCTGTAGTTGGGAGGAGTGGCTTGGTTGAGAGCATAGTAGTCCAGGGGCTGTTGCCAGGTTTCACAGAGGAGGAGTAGATCGAGGTTATTGTCCAGTAGCAGTTCAGATATAACAGGTGATTTGTTGGAGAGGGAGCGACAGTTCAGTAGTGCAAGGGAGATGGATGGAGGAGCGGGGGAGGGGGAACGGAGGTTGTCGAGGTTGGCAGTTCGGGACGTGGGAACGACGGGGGGGCGAGAGTTAGTCCAGAGTGAGGGGATAGGTGAGCCAGGGGGGAGGTGTTGGTTGCGGGGGGGCCCAGGACCTCGGTGGATGACGCGGCGATGGTGAAGGATCCCAGCTTTGCTAGCTGCGGTGGCAGCAGCAGCAGGGAGGCGATGGTTGTTGTTGAGGAGGTGGAGGTGAGAGGGCGAGGAGTTGGTGGAGTAGAGGAGAGGGTCGAGAGAGTGCGAAGTAGCAGAAGTGAAGATCCAAGGTGGAGATGGGTCAATATTGATGGAAGGAGGCTAGGTAGGATGTTGGCAGTGGCTAGCAGCTGGATAGCTAGAAGCTGGTAGGCAGTGAGTTGTGTGGGCGCAGCCAGGGGTTGAAATTAGTGGAGTGGGTGGTGTTGGTTGCCCCGGACCGTACCCGCGCGGTAGGCAGGGCCCACACTGCCATGTCAGCAGTCAGCTAGGCTAAACAGGCGAGTTGGTAGGGAATGGGGATTCCCCCCCAGGTAAGCCTGCTTGATGGCGAGACAGCTGGGCTGTTGTTATTAGCGAGGCACTCAGCTAGACTACCGCTGACGAGCAGGAAGGGAGTGGGGGCTCCCCCCCTGAACGCCCCTGCTTGATAGCGACACAGCTGGGCTAATGTTTTTAGCAGGGCACTCAGCTAGGCTACTTCTGATGAACTGGCAGGGAGTGTGGCTAATGTTATTAGCAGCACACGTAGCAGGACAGTCACGGGTTGGCACAATCACCACCACAAACACACAAACTTACTCACCCAGATCCAGAGCAAGCGGTCCAAACAC
This sequence comes from Sparus aurata, assembly GCF_900880675.1. NCBI lineage: Eukaryota > Metazoa > Chordata > Actinopteri > Spariformes > Sparidae > Sparus > Sparus aurata. Next base: position 35,228,629 of record NC_044194.1, read on the forward strand.
ACAGAGACACAGGTAGATCAAGTGGAGGTAAAACGTTACAGGAAAAATACAGGAATACTACAGGCATATTACTGAAACATTGCCAAAGTAACATAAATATATACAAATGATCCATTAATGATAGATAAATTCAACTTACATTCTTCATGAACGCATACAGGCTGTTGCTCTGTCAGGTGGAGAGTCAAACTGACTCCCATGGAGAACATGTGGGATTAAGCCCCTCTATAGGTGACCGAACTATGCCTGAGTGAAAGTGAAACATAACCAATTAAAGGGACAGTACCACTGGTGGCCTCCAGGGGGCGCTGAGAGATGCTGCAGTGACCTAGTCACACTTTTGTACAATTGTTTTCGTGTTTTGTGTTTTAGTGCAGTTTTTGTCTCTATGAGCTTTCTCTGTGAATTCAGTTATATTTGATTTAGATTTGACAAATGAAACAGAAACATCTTACTAGTTTTAAAAGTAATTCATATTTATGATTCATGCTGGCATGCCTAAAGTCAATGTCGTTCTGATGGTATAATGTTTTTTTGTAATTAAGACACCCAATTTGGTGTTTTATTACATAATGCACCAACTTATTACATTTTCTTGGTAAAAAAAAGTGCAACACCTGCATTTTGTAATAACTGACCCAATATGTAATAACTTATTACATAATGCGGCAAAGTTTATTACATATTGCGTTCAAGAATTGTATTACAAAATGTGGCAGATTATTACGAAATGCGGCGTTATTACATAATGAAGTGAAAATGTATTACATTATTACATAATGCGGCGTTATTACATAATGAAGTGAAAATGTATTACATTATTACATAATGCGGCGCTACATGGTGAATATGAAATCTAATCCTGTGGGGCCTCCTAGATATCTTCCAGCACCCTTGGAGCTTGCAGTCTACCTCACTTCTCTCGTTTGAACTGCAATCAGAGAACCATCCACTGCACTCTCTGAGTTGCTCTTGACACATCCAAGTGTCAGTGCAGTGTTTGGGTGTTTCAAACCACCATTTTTGCAAGTACGAATATTCCTGCACTCAAATTATCTTTTCCAATAGAGCGCACCCCTCGAGTATGTGTACAGGCAAGCCTTTTCAGATGAATGTTCATCTGCAACTTGATTTACTGTTTCGCTCTTTCTTTCCACCGCAGTAAGTAAGTGAATAAGTGAGTAAGTAAGTTGCAAAGCTACTTCCTTTAGCCCTTGAGCAAGCTCAAGGTAACGCTCCAGGAAATCCAAAATATTAAAAAACATAGCTTCGGTGAGTCGTCTCCTGGATGTTGCATGCTGTTCTTGTCCACTTGTCTCTCAATTTGTAAGGAATGTTTTTTTTGTCATGAGCATATTCACAGGTATATATAGTCCATAGAGACATTAAGTTTCTTCCATCATTGCATGAACAGACTGTATGCCTGTAAAGCCTTTCAATCCTCTGACTTAATTGGTGGCCATGAAGACACTTTATCCAAATAGGCAGATGAAATAAGATGCTCACTTCCAAAGTGTTCATGCAATAAAATCTTTGCCTTTACAAATCCAGTGCTATCAGTCATGTGTCAACAGCTTCAGATCAGTTCATTGGGCTGTGCCCTGATGTACTGCTCAAAGAAGAGCAGGCAATCTTGAGGATTATCAGTTTTGGTCTCAATTATCTGTTCAAATGGTCGTATGAAGGCATTGTACTATGGGGGATTACCATCAGATATTTGCATGTCTCTCCTTGGCGATAATGCAAGACATTGTTGACATACCAGCATTGAGGTGATATCATTTTGTTTTTCCATCATGGTTTGTGATTTTATGCTGCTTATATTTGATACACTGACATATGGCAGCATTCCATCCTGTTCATCCTGTTGAAGCATTTGAGGCTCTTTCCCCAATTTGCATACTCATTAGCTCTGGCTCCCACCAAAGGCAGAGGTTCCTGGGGAAATTCAACATTGTGAACATTATCAACTGGCACTTACAGGCCTGTTTTGTGACCTGCCACTTTCTGTAAGCCACATTTAAACATCATCAAAACACCCTTGGTTGTATTCATTAAGGGTTTTATACCATGAATTGTGTCTTTCATGTTCATCACTTGTGAAACCTTGTTATCTCTCATGAGCTCACTGATAAACAATATTTGAACCTTTGTTTTATTCACTTCCTTTTTTGTTCTTTCTGTACTGACTACATTTTGCATTTTCAGAGTGTTTATTTTTTTTTCACTTCAGTTGAACCAGCATTTGAACTTTATTTTGCATAATATGACAAGCATACATACACATAACACATACATTACAAACACACTTTAGGAGATGCCATTACAGTTTCAGTTCTACCCTATAATCATGCCCTCACATCTTATCTTCAAATATTTCTTCCTCCTTCTTAAAAGGAGTTAACATGAGCAACATATATCCATGAGTACATACCTTTACTGTCAATTGTACTGCAGTAAGTGTAAAATTACAAGATGGAGGAGGAAAAAAAAAGGAAAAAAGAGGTGACTAAAGTTCTGACATTGTCTGTATTACTGGTAACCATCTTTGATCAAACCTGTCTGATTTTAGCTGTAACCTCGCTGTGATTTTCTCCATGATGAACACATTTTTTACTCTTTCCCTCCATTCCATTATACTGGGGGGTTGTGGTTTCAACCAAGAAGTTGTAATTGTTTTATTCGCTATTAAAAGCGTTCCCATCTATGACATTATCCGAGACTATACCCAATATGTACAATGCTAAATCTAGAGCAAAGTCAATACCCAAAATATGTTTTATTTCCTTTCGGATATTCTTCCAAAAGTCTGAAATCTTTGGGCAATCCCAAAATATATGCGTAAAGTCCCCAACCAACCCACAACCCCTCCAACACATCTCTGAAGTATTACTGTACCTTGAGGAGATACATGGAGAGATAAAATACCTCATTTTGATCTTCCAATCAAACTCCCTCCATGTTGGACTATTAGTTACCCTATGTCCTGCTTTGAATGTTTCTTCCCATTGTTCATCCGTTATTATAATATTTGCTTCCAATTCCCATTTTTCCTTGACATCCAAATTGTTGTCGTTAGATTCCTGTTGTAGTACCTTATACAATTTTGATATAGCCCCTTTCTTTGTCTCTCCCTCTGGATATGCCATTAATAATTCTTCTAGTTTCGATGGGGTTTTACAAATATTCTCCCACTCTTTATGTGTTTTAAGGTAATGTCTTAGCTGTAAAAACTTGTAAAAATCATGGGCTGGTAAATTAAATTCTTGTTCTGACTGTTGGAATGACTTCAAAGTTTGTCCCCTCAACATTTGTGCAATATATTTTAACCCCTGATGTTTCCATCTATTATATCCTGCATCCATCATGGATGGCAAAAAATCAGGGTTTGTCGAAATTCTTGTAGCTCTACATATATACGACATCAGGGCCCTGGTTAGGAAGGCTCAGCAGCGACTACACTTCCTGCGCGTCCTCAGGAAAAATAAACTGGACACAAAGCTGCTGCTGGCCTTCTATCACTCCTCTGTGGAGAGCGTACTTATGTACTGTCTGGGTGTGTGGTATGCAGGCTCAACAGCCGAGGACAGGAAGGTGGTGCAGAGGGTCATAAACACTGCCCAAAAGATCATCGGCTTGTAATCCACATAATTATAGCCCTGAGTTGAGCAGCCCAGTAGTAGTTTTTTAAATTAGGTAAATTCAATCCTCCCTTCTCTTTTGGGCAAAGAAGTGTCCCATACTTAATTCTAGCCTTCTTTTTTTTCCAAACAAATTTGGATATAATCTTGTCTAACATTTTAAAGATAGAATTAAAGACCACAATAGGCAATGCCTGGAACAAAAACAACAACCTTGGTAATACATTCATTCTTACAATTTCTATCCTCCCCATCAAAGTCAGAGGTAAGATCTCCCACCTGGCCAAATCCTTTTTAATTTCCGTTATCAATTTCCCATAGTTCGCTTCAAATAGCTGTGATGTAACAGAAGTAATAATGATACCCAGATATCTGAACCCTGTATTAGTCCATTTGAACTTGAATTTGCCTTCTAAATCTGATGGACATTGACCTGAGATCATCATAGCTACTGATTTAGCCTCATTGGTCAGATATCCTGATATCTCCTCATATTCATTCAGGTTATTCACAAGGGCTATTAACGAGGTAGAAGGTTCACTTACACAAGTTAATATATCATCTGCAAACAATGATATTTTGTGTTCTACCCCTCCTTCATCTCTTATTCCCTTTATATCTTTATTTTGTCTTATTGACTTAGCCAGTGGTGTAATACTTGCAGCAAATAATAAAGGGCTTAGACAGTCTCCTTGTCTGACTACTCTTTTAAGTGAAAAAAATTCTGAGCAACACCCATTGACTCTAATCCGTGATTTGGGGTTTTTGTATATTATTTTTACCCAATCTATGAAGATTGTATGAAACCCGAAACTTGCTAATGTTTGGTAAAGGAAGGTCCATTCTACCCGGTCAAATGCTTTTTGTGTGTCTAAGCTGTGCAACATGGAAGGCTGGGATTTGTTTTTGACACATGAGATAAGATTTAATGTCCTCCTGATATTGTTAGCACCTTGTCTTCCAGGAATAAATCCTGTCTGATCTGGTTTGATTAGTTTAGTTATATGTCTCTGCATTCTCCGTGCCATTATATTTGTTAATATTTTCAAATCATGTCAGAGCAAGCTGACAGGTCTATATCCCTCACATGAAGCTGGATCTTTGCCCTTCTTTTGCAAGACCGAAATGATGGCTTCTGACCAAGTCCCTGGCAAGTCACCTGATGCAAGAGCGTAATTAAAGACTCTATATAGTACTGGTGTGATCTCCCCTGCAAAAACTTTATAAAATTCCCCCGGAAACCCATCTGTACCAGGGGATTTATTGTTTTTATGATTTTTTATAGTATCTGATATTTCCTGTAATGTAATTGGCTCTATCATTTCAGATGCTTCTTCTGCTGATAGTGATGGTAGATTTAATTTTTTAAGAAACGCTTGAGTCTTATTTTCTGTGGAGATTAGCTCAGAGTCATTATATAAGTCTTTCTAAAATTCTGCAAAGGCTTCCACTATCTTTGTTGGCTTCACCACAAGTTGTTTGGAAATGGGATGTTTTACTTTTAAAATGATCCTATTTGTTTGAGCCTTTCTCAGTTGAAACGCTAGTAGACGACTTGCTCTATTCCCCATCTCATAATACCTTTGATTTGTAAAGCGTAGAGCTCCTTCTGCCTTGTATGTTAGTAATTTGTCTAATCGGTGTCTATTTTCTTTCAGTTCTTGGAGTACAGAGTTATTTCGTGTCCTTTTATGTTCCAATTCTAGTTCTCTGATTTTGCTCTCTATCGCCCTCTGCTGTTTTAGACAATCCTTTCTTATCCTCGAGGTTATTTCAATGATTTTTCCTCTTATCACTGCTTTCCCCCCATCCCAGAGAGTCGCTAGTGATACCTCGCCATTATCATTTATTTCCAAATATTCCTTTAGATGTTCTTTTATTTCCTTTACTACCTTCTCCTCTGATAGGATTGACACATTTAATCTCCACTATTTAAAAAAAGATTCCTTATCTATTGTTACAATTAGAGTCATGGGAGCGTGGTCACTTATAGTTACTGTCTCTATACCACATTCCACAACTTTGTGTATATGTTGCTGTGATACACAAAAAAAATCTATCCTAGAATAGCTACCGTGTGGGTTTGAATAAAATGTAAAATCCTTCTCTCTAGGATTATTGTTTCTCCATGGATCAATAAGACCTAACTCTCTGATAAAATCATTCAGTACTCTGGATTTTCTTGAAGTCAGCCCTTGTTCTGGTGGTAGCCTGTCTAATTTGCCATTCTGTACCGTGTTAAAGTCCCCCCCCATCAGTACCATCCCCTTTGCGTTACTTGAAATAACATTGGCTATTATTTTAAAGATTGTTTCACTTTACTCATTCGGGGCATATATGTTGAGTACTAATATAGCCATATCTCCTACGGAGCCAATAACCATTACATATCTTCCCATATTATCTTTTATCACTGACTCGACTGAAAATGGTAGGGACTTATGAATTAATATGGCTACGCCCCTTTTCTTGTCATATGAAGCATGAAACACTTGATTTACCCATTCCCTTTTTAGTTTTTTATATTCATCCTCCACCAAATGCGTTTCTTGTAGTAGAGCATTTGAACATTTTAAATTCTTTAGTTGGCTCAATACCTTCCTCCTCTTAATAGGATGATTTAAACCGTGGACATTATAAGACACAAGTTTCAGCTGATCCATATCAGTCTCAGTTTAAGACAGCCATCAACTCCCCACCTCTCATAAAACAAAACAACCGTGCACACAATTACACAGTAAAAAAAAACCAATGTTAAGCATCTCCTTCAGAACTATTTTACAATAACAAAAACAAAAACAAAAAAGTGTGACTTCCCACTGTCCCATTCCAGAGAGATGTGGAGTATTCTCTCTGGGGAAATAGCACTAAGTGCACCTGCAACTTCGAAGGGTTGTATAAAGTTGCTGCTTGCACTAACTGAGCAGTAAATTTGCTTTCTGTAACCAATATTCATGTTGATTTATCTAGGTAGTAATACCTTTAACTAGCTCTGTACATATTCAGTGTGCATTATAAAAGGCAGATATTTAAATTAGTTTCAGGCCTTGTATCTATTTATGTGTTTCTATTCTCTCTTTGGTCCTTACCATAATTATCATATTAATTCACTGTATGATTGCTTGAAAGTCCGCCTCTGTGATGTGTGGCTGCCTCTTCTTCCTCCTCTGTCCTGTCGCTGTGGTCCAGCTGTCTTTCATAATCATCCTCTGTAGTCTGTCATTGTCGTCCTCCTCCACGCTGATCCCCATGTTCTTCAGCATAGGTGCAGCCCACATGAGTGTAGTGAACGTCTTAATCCCAGAGTCCAGAAACACTTTTAGCTGTGCAGGATATGGAGACTGTGCCTTCACGTTCTTCTCTTTAAGTTTTTTTATGACGCCCCATACCTGGTTCCTCTTCCTTTGTGTCTCAGTCGTGTAGTCTTGATTGAAGTAGATGATTGGTCCCTCATACATGGTCTTTTGTTTCCATGCTTGCTGTATTACCAGCTCTTTCATCCGTGCATCTAAGAAGCGGACAATGATTGCTCGCGGGGGAGCATCACTTTCTTTCGGTTTGGCGATTAACGAGCGATGCGCTCTTTCAATTCGGATGTCTGTGTCTTCTGGGATCTGCAGTGTTGAGTGAATAAAGTCTGTTATGAACCTTATCATGTCGTTTTTCTCAGAGCCCTCCGGAATGCCATGTATCCGTATGTTATTGCGTCTCGATCTTGATTCCAGGTCCTCACATTTTACGGCCAATTTTCCCTGCTGATGAAAGAGGAAGTTGGCCATTTTTTCTAGCCGCGCCGTCTTGTCCTCCATGTCTCCCAACCTCTCTTCCACATGTTCCACCGGTTGATCTAGCGTGGTCGTTCTTTCCACAAGTTCCTTCATATTAGTCTCTAGCCTAGCCAAGGCCTTTTTGTTGTCATTAGCCGCTTCTGTGTGCTCTTGTCTCAGCCTGCGTAGCCCCGGCAATATTACCGAGTCCTGTTCACCTGCGGCCTGCATCTTGCTCGGTGTAGTTCCCGATGTAGTGACGGTGCCTCCAGTATTTGCTTGTTTTTTTTGTTAAGCCTCCCTTTTTTTTCATCTCTCACCGTTTACTTTCTTTATCAAATGTTAATGAGTTAAGTTGGATTTCTGCTCTGAAAGTAGTCTTAAAGAGCTATTTTTAATTGGTCATTTCAAGAGCTCGTTTCCCTGCTGCCTCCTACCACATGGCACCACCGGAAGTCCCCAGTTGAACCAGCATTTGATCTACTCATTTTGAACACTAGGAAGGAATCCAGTATCAAGCCAGCAACAACAATAGCCACACTGTACAATGCAGGAACGGCATTCACATCCAACGAGCCTAAACCACGAACACACCCAGGCCTTTCGCCTTTCATACACATGAAAACCCACGTGGCAGCAACCCAACACCCAAAGTAACAACACACAATTTATACCACAAATTCATACTGCATTTATAACAAGCCACAACACACGTTACATACCACAGTTGTGAGTGGAAACTGTGTCTGGACTCAATAATGGATGATCCAATATCAGCGTTTTTCTCTGCGTTGAATGGCGTAGCTCCCTTCCAGCAATCTGTTGATTTTTGCTTACAAATATAGGCGACTATTAGGCTTGTAAAGTTAGTTGCCTAGAGGCTGAACAGAGGAACACTCCTGCCAGACATGCTTGCTGTAATTAAATGAAAATGGATCTGATGACTTAGTTTTGAAAATGTATTGTAGAAAGATGTATCCAGGCCATACACAGGTGTTTGAAAACGAACAAATCAAAACAATAATCCGAAGAAACTAACAAAACTTATCAGAGCATAAAGTGGTAAGCAAAAATGAGTGCTTCTCCCGTCACCCCCTCTTGTTCCATTCTCTGACTGAAGTAACTGACAGCTTTGATATCCGTATTTCCACACCATGTGACCAAATCACTGCATTTGTCAAAAAAAGGTGTACAGTAATAACAACTAAAGTCATAACCTGGCACTTACATCCTGATTCATCTTTTATATATGTTTTTCCTCTATCTGTGTTCTCAGGTGGGTGGTCACACCATGCTCCCGATTCGCTGGATGCCCCCAGAGAGCATCATGTACAGGAAGTTCACCACAGAGAGTGATGTATGGAGCTTCGGAGTCATTCTATGGGAAATTTTCACTTACGGCAAACAGCCGTGGTTCCAGCTCTCCAATAATGAGGTATGCTATCAATAGAATATATTTATGTATAAAGTCTGTACTAAGTAATTTATGACTTTTCTTTATCATCAGCAACCAACAAGTTTGAAGGGTTCAGGTTAATTTCTTTACCATTATACAACACCAGCGTTGCAAAACGAAACTGAGTTTGGGTCCCTTTTTCCTACATCACATACAAAAACAAAACGATTTTATGTAGTATGATGCATAAATTGAGACGTGTCAGAGACTGAGGAATGACAGTGGTTTATAGGCTTAAGATATTTCTATATCTTTTGCCAGATGGCAGCAGGGTTACAGGATGACTTCACCGATATTGCTCATGCTCTGTAGATGGGTAGCAATGATGTTCTGAGCAGGTTAAATCACCCACTGTGAAGCCTTCCTGTTCTGGGCCGTATGCGAATAATGCCAGTTTGTGATATTCACAGTCAGGATGCTTACGATTGCTTCTTTGCTTTAAAAGTTGCTATTTAGCTCCCTCTGGAATTTAGCCTTTCAGTTTCCTAAACAAGTAGAGCCTTTTCTGGTTTTTTTGTTTTTGTTCTTTTGTTTTCTTTTTACAAAGTTTGTGACCATGATTCTCTGTCTCTTGTGCTGTTCACCTGCTCCACCCCAGCCTCACTGATATAGACACAGATGTGTGTCTTTGCCCCCTTTTCTCTAAAATCAACAATCAGCTCTTTGGTATATTCTTTGTGCATCACTGTGCAAGATTGTTGATTTGCTGCTGAAATTAACTTTCACTGTTGCTTGTAATGCAGTGTGTTGCATTGTTGTTTATAATGTCTTCCTGTTTTTCTGTTTCCTGTTTTGTTTTTTGCCTTTGCCTGCCTTGTGTTGTTGCTTTTGGACTTTGGGTTACAGCTTTGTAAACAGAGCTGATACCCAAAATCTACAGAATCCAAAAAAAAGACAAAGACAAGCCAGGAACACATCATAGGGAGACACAAGAATAGACTTAGGGAAACTCAACAGACAGCCTGACAAAGTGAGCAGGAGGCACACAGACTATATACCCACACAGGTGAAACACATCAGGGTGGGACAGACAACTCCAAGGTGGGAAACATTGATAAAGGTAGGAAATGGAAAGAGAGACATGACACAGGAGGATGTAACTTGAAAATAACAGGAAAAAACAAAACCACAAACTCAAACTGTGACAAGTTGAGACTACCTAATCAAACTGTCTGGAGTCTGCTTGTAAGGAAATCCAATGTCCAATTGCAGATTGTGGCAGTCACACCCAGACTGAGAAGTTGTCTAACAGTGAATGCTCAGCTGAAATCAACAAACAGCATTCTGATGTAGTTAGTTGTTTTCTTTCTTTCATAATAAATCGTTTAAACGTATCTGGTTGAAGGTGTGGTCCTTGCTAGTGAAACAGCAAAACAGCACCAGTGAACATTTGCGCCGGAACATGCCTCCTCTTTTCGCTGAACCGCCCCCGGGAGCGCAAATTAATTCCCTAATTTAAGGAAGTGCATCTGTGGAGGGAAAATTCCAATGTGCATCGAATGCAAGATAGGAATTATACAAGCGCCAGTGTACAAAGTCAGTTGTGCTCAGTGCAAGATAGAGCCCAAGCAGTTTTGTGACAAGCGGTTATTTCTCAGGAATCTTAGAAAGTAAAGTCTCTGCTGAGCCTTCTTGATGGTCACTGAGGTGTTTCGCAATCCACAACAGGTCCTCATCAATTTGGATGCCTAGGAACCTGAAGACAGAGACCCTCTCCACATAATCCCCGCTGATGCACAGTTATTAGATGCTTTCTGTTTTCCTTCCTCCGGAAGTCCATGATCAGCTCCTTCGTCTCGGTGGTGTTAAGGACCAGGTTATTTTCCCTGCACCACCCAGTCAGCTGCTCCTCCTCAGCCCTGTAGGCAGACTCATCCCCCTCAGAAATGAGTCCCACTACTGTGGTGTCATCTGCAAACTTAACAGTGGTGTTGCTGGAGTGAGCAGGGGTGCAGTCATTAGTGTAGAGGGTGTAGTGTAGGGGGCTCAGCACACAGCTCAGTAGGGAGCTATGGTGGGAGTTTCTGTACTTGGTGTTGCAGCATTTTGGCTTCAATGATGCAGTTATAGGATGTCTTAAAACAATATATCACTCACCAACTGGTCGGATAAAAATAAACTCATCAAAGCTGTAACTCTAGAACAAGGATGTCGCCAGGGATGCCCCCTAAGCCCCACCCTCTTCGCATTATTCATAAAACCACTTGCTCAAGTAATTAGAGAAGATGTTGAAACAGCTGGAATTCTAGTTTAAGAAATAGAACACAAGATATATCTGTACGCGGATGATGTTCCCATGGCTCTCTCCAGGCCTGCCTAAACTTATGTCTCTCCTCGAACATTTTGTTTCCTATTCAGGATATAAATTAAACATACAAAAACACAAATCCTTGCCTGCAATTATCTACCACACAAGAACATACGTGAAAAGTACAATCTCAAATGGAAAACTACTGATATGAAATACCTTGGTGTTATTATACCAAAGGATCTCACAGATATGTATGCCAATTACTGTCCCATCACAAAAGAAATAAAAACAGATTTTGATAAATGGGCGCCCTTAACACTTAATAGGCATAACCGAATAGAGACCATAAAATTTAACATATAACCGTAATTGTTGTTCCTCTTTCAAACCTTACCTGAAGAGATACCAGTAAAACAGTTCAATGAGAGGAAACGAATGATCTCAAGGTTAATCTGGAAGGGGAGGAAGCTGAGAGTACATCTTAAAACTCTTCATTTAACAAAAGAGAAGGGTGGAAGGTCTCTCCCATGCCTAGTAGATTACTATAAAGTAGCACAATTAAGATATTTAGTCTGTTGGTGTAATGATGATGACGCAAAATGGAAAGAGCTAGAACCAAACCAACTGGCTATACCCCTTCAATCCATTTTGGGTGATAAAACTACTATGATCCTGCATTCAGAAAATTAAGCAGATCAACAATAGTCCCACTCAATATCTGGTTTAAAGAATGTAAACATTTTAAATTGGAGAGAAATATATGGCTGTTAAAGGCGCCATATGTAAGAATGTGGCCAAAAACGGTTACTACACTCAAATTCAAAATACTGCGGCGAGTCGTATCCGCCTCCCCCTCCACCCCCTCCCCTCCAGACTCGAGGTTGCCAGAGCGGACACACAATTCTGATGATGCTAACTTAGTTAGCCAAGCTTAACTTACCTGTCTAGGAGAAGAGTAGCCAATTCTGCATCCATTTTCAAATTCCTCTCAGCTTTCAACTGTCTCCACCGTTCAAATGCATCTCCTATATAGACCCTCGCTTTGCCTCAAATTTTTTCTTGGCGTTTTTGTGATTCATAACAAGGTCTTTTTTAGATTTTGTTGCCTCTGCCATTGTAGCTCAGTCGTAACTGGCAACCTGTGGTTGCTCAGCAGCTGAGACTCTACTGACTGCAATGATTTGTAGACGGCGGTGGGTGGGTTAGGTATTATCCCCATCGCTCTTCAGGATTCTGACTCTGTCAATGGCATTGGGCAGTTGTAGGACAGTGCCCGTTCATGGTTTGGGAGCATTGGCTTTGGTGGCTAGATACTTTCTAAATTTAGCCTGGCCTTGATAGTCTTACCATCTTGCCACCCCCAGCTTTAATGGAAAAAGCCTGTTTAACAGTGCACAATATGACAGAAACACTTGTCTTTTGATCCAAGTAACTGTGTGTCCCTCTGCTGACTTGGCATTAATAGCATCACAGATGTTTTGCCATTGCTGTGATTTTTGACAATCCTTTAACGCAAGTGCTGACACTGTGGAAGATCACATGTTTACATTGTTTTATTTTATTCAATAATGGCTTAAGTTCACTGCTGCTGAAAGTCTACTCCTTAGTACTTCTTTTGGATGGCATCTCCAATCGCTGTGCCAGTGTTGGCTATTTGGACATGGCATAACACCTTCCCTTATATGGTGCTTAGTGGTAATTTCCTATGCTAATTACAAACAATCAGCCACATGCTTTCAATTTACGATCAAGAGGGATTCATCACTCAGCACAACAGGCTTAGAGCAGATTTGGGTGGTTAGAATGTCTGGTGCATCTGAAGTTGTCTCTTATTTTCTTCTTTTGAAAACATAAGTAACAGAAAATCTAAGAGAAATTTGAGAGAATGTTGCTGCATGAGGTCCATTAACCAGATTCTCAGTTATTACAGCCAGCAAAGCACATTTGGCATCAGTTTTTCAACAGCCAACATTCACAACCACAAGTTCAGAACTTGTCTGCTCCAGTTTTCTTTGCTGTGCTGATTGCTGGAGATTTCAACACTTTTTTTTCCAAAATGATTTTCTGTTCTTTTTCTGTATTGTAGTAATAAATGTGTGACATAATGTCATTGTTTTGGGGTTTCTGCATGTTTTATATTTCTCATGTATCCTTGCTCAGCGCTCCTCAGGATTTCTCCAATATGCTTGCTCCCTAGAGCTTAAAAAGGAAATTGCTTTTGGGACAGCCTGCAAAAGGCTGACCACAGCAACTTCTGGGTCAAGGAGTAAGGATATGACAAATAAGAAATTGGGATGCACTGAGTTTGTCAGGATCTGTTACAGTTGTGTGTTATTTCCCATTATCGATGCATCTCATCTCTACAGAAAAGCAGCATTTTTATCACATTCCCTACCTAGATTGACACATTCCCATAACTACACTGTGACTCCCTCTGTATAACACTTCCAGTATAACCATGTTACATGTGCCCATCAAATTACACCACATAGTCAGCGTCTGTGGCAATTTGCATGTGATGTAGGCTTGCATGACAAAAGCTTTTTCAAACAAGGCAACTCATATATATTGTTTCATCATATGTCTGTCTGTCTTTCCAGGTAATAGAGTGCATTACTCAGGGCAGGGTACTGGAGTGTCCCAGGCTCTGTCCCAGGGAAGTCTATGATATGATGCTTGGCTGTTGGCAGAGGGAGCCACAACAGCGCCTCAACATTAAGGACATTCAGAAGATGCTGTTTGCTTTGATGAAAGCTACACCAGTTTATCTGGACATACTGGGATAGAAATGTATATGAGTATACAGAAATGGGATGTATTTGAAATTTGACCTGATTATCGCTGAAGTGAAATAAAGATGACTGGATCAGCAGGAAATGGATCACCTTGGAGTGAGCGTGAGCCTGGACTCACAGAGTTGTCTGTGATTAAACCATATGAATTGAGATTAGGCATAGCGCCTTCCTTTATCCAACTGCCTGACACATAAGAATTGGATTGAACTATGGTTTGGTTTGGCTTAACTCAGTTTCACAATTTTCAATTAGAGTGATCTTAGTATGCCTTATATAGCTAGTATTTTTCTTCGGTCATCAAACTTTTTATCATCCTCAACTTCCATGGTGTACTGTTGAAGTTTAGAAAGAGGGCTTGCACAGGGTAATCACAAAAAAACCTCTTTGCCTTTTAAAAACATTGTGTGCTTCTATTTGCCTACAATTTCATGTGTCTTGGATTGATGGCCCTCAGGTCGAACTTCAAAGTGTTTCTAACCAACATTTTAGAACATCTTTGTAAAGTTATCATGATGACTCCATGCCATTTAAAGACATGACTAAACATGTGCTGTGGTCGAAAATTCTTTTTCTTCTAATGACCCACTTTTTGGCAGTGAGAAAGATGTCTGCATCAGATGGATTTCTTTTGTGCATGTGATAACCTTAGTCCTTGATTGGTGGTTTGGGGAAAACCATAGCCTGGTATTGTCAGACTCATTTGCAAATGCATCTAAGTCTGGTCCCTCTGTATTCATCACCTATTTCCACGTGGCGTTAACGCACACAGACCAAAATACCTCTGGGCACAATTGGATAGACCTACATCCATGCAGGGAAAACAGGATGATGAGGAACTGAGTAACATTTAAGTTGGGGTGGTTCTTCTCCTGATTTCCTAGGGAAAGAAGTGGCAACTCAGTCACTAACCTTCTCAAATTACAAATAAACAGTACACTAAACGCTGTTTACACATGTAGTGAGAAATATGCTATTTAGTAACAGTACCTAGATTTATATTTGATCAGCACTGCCAAATTTGCGTGTGACAAAAAAGTGACACTCCTTTGTCTTTCAATGTGTCAAACCTGCCTAAACCTATATTAGCTGAATAGTTATAATCGGCCCAACAGGGCTCACATTGGGTAGAAATCTGTCTGAACAAGAGGAGGTCCAGATGCATCTGACAGAGCTTGACAAGTAAAACCATGAAGAAAGAAACTTAACTGCCACATCATTTAATTGTAGAACATGGCAAAGCACGATTACTTCATAAGTTAACTCGGTCATGTACAGCGGCCATTTTGTTCTTAAGTACTAGACCAATCTCAACATGCATAAATGTTTACATCTGCAAAGCATCCATAAGTACACCCTCTGGTCCTGGCTTCATGTTGGCAAACTTAACAGCCAAAAACTCAACCAGACCTTCTAATTCTGAGCCTGCAAGCATGGCTTGAGAGACTGTGGTCATAGAGATGGTCCAAAGTGCTTCTAACACTGGGAACTCAGAAAAAAAATTTCTTTCAAAATAAGAGCACTTTTATGTTTTGTTTACCTGCTTAAAAATATACAATAGCTGTAAACTGTCCTCATTTTAATCACAATGTACTGCAAAAGCCACAGACTTTTGAGGAGTTCAAAGTGGTCTGATTTCAAGTGAGAGACCGAGAGATGCATCTTTGGGCAAAGTAAGAGTGTGCAAGCTACTGTAAGAGGAGAGGATATCCTCCCGCTCATTCTGCTTGATAATCACTATTGGCCAGAACATCAGTGCGGTCCTTGAAAACACGCTCTCGCCTAAATTGTGCATTGGCAGTGTCCTCTCGTGAAACCAAAACAGCTATTGTATCACGTGGCACAGCCATCTTTGTCACCTTTCAAGGTTGATCACAATTTTAGAGAAATAGGCATTTTATGTGAAAAGAAAAATGTCCTCTGAGTGCATTGTACTCTTCTAGGATCAAAGTCATTATTTCATCTTGAAGGAAAGGTTTCAGATTTTGGGATTTTGTTGGGCATTCATCACCCAGAGACAGATAAATACACCTGTGTGTTTACCTTAATATATCGAGTCTATCTCACATAAACAAAATTAAAAACTACACCTCCCAACAATTCTAAAAATGTCCTCTCTGCTTTGTATGGTTTTGTTTGTTTGTTTTTTCACAAGCTGGCAAAATCTCAAAAAATGTCAAACACTTCCATAAATGATATTCAGCATGCATCTTCATTTTGTCAATTTTGGGACCCTTTCTTTCAATTTCTTAATTTCACACTCTATGTTGTTCATGTCATTGTTCAGATCCATGGAAGCCCCAATTCACAAAGTGCCAGTATTTAATGACCTCAGAGAGAGACTCAAAAATCAAAAAGCCTGTCTTTTCCGAATAATGTTGCCTACATAGTGTTGCTTCAATTGTCCACCTTAATGCACTCACTCTCTCCAGTTTCAATAACTACTGTTTTATACAATGGCTGTTTTCTGATTTATCTGCAACCACATTAGGCATTTATATTCCACAAATATGACTATTTATGAAGATAAAGTTTTAGCAGGCAAAGAAAAAAAAAGTCTTTAGTAGCTCTTCAGTCCAATGTGCAAGTCACAACTTCATGTTTTTCACACTACTGAAAATGTAAGGCATGCATAAAACGGGAAAAGACAAGAATGTAAAAACATACACCTTGCAGATCAGTACTTTGTCATATTTGGGACGTTGCCTTTCCCTGTCACTGCAAATGTTTTTTTCTGAATGTCCTCCAGGAAGTCATGTATTCAATCAGTTTAATAGTTGCTCAAAAGGAACAGCTTTTCGGAAAAAGGAAAGGAAAAAAAAAGGAACATTTCGTAGCCGCGCGGACGTTGTCGGCTCCGATTCAGCATGCGAAGTCTGAGGAGGTTCGCTATCAGACATCTTAGCCATTGGATTCTCTGATTGGCGGTGTGCTAGCGAATCAGCGCATTGTGTGGGAAGGGCGGAAGTGACAATGGTGACGGCTTCGTATCATAACGAGCCTGAGAGCACACAACGCGAGTGTCAGCCTAATCATAGTCATCTTTCACGTATGCCAAGTATTTAGTCCACAAAAGTCTTCTTGGGTCGGAAGAATACTGAATCATTACTGTGTGCGCTTTGTTTTTCTCTGCACTCTGTTCCTCACTTTGTTCCGTCATTTCCGGTTATTGTGTTTTGGATTACTGGCACGAGACTAGCGCCACCCGCTGTTAAGGAGGCTTATTGCATCTTACGCAGGCGCAGAACAAGCAAGCTACAGTGGAGTAGGCAGCATATCGAAGCGGTGTGTTCAATGCAACTTTTCTGCCAAACGGGTCAGACGAGAGGCAACAGAGTGGTCGGAGAGTGGTCGGATAAGGCAGATGGACGTCTGGGTGGTGTGTAGGGGCCTTTAGAAGTTGCTCTTTTGTCATAGGTTGATGCTCCCATGTGTAGCACCTTCCATGATTATGGCATAGAAAAGGTTTATGCACTATGTTTGTGGCACAGAGCCCTCACACAGTGTGTTGGTTGCACAAATATATTTCTGACATGTTTTATACTTCTGCGCTTGTGTGATGTTTCAACTGAATATGTCACAAAAATGTGCCCTGCATTATTCACTACTATTCATTTAAAGGAGTCATCACCCGGAAATTGCAATTTCTCTTGTTAAATCATGCATATTGGTGTTGGACCTCAGTTGAAACTTGCCTGAAAAGCTGGAGTTTGAAAGTGGCTTATTTTTTTCGCATTGGCTCTTTTTCTGAACAGGAATAGTGCACAATAGTGCGCGTTCCTAAAGCACGAGATTTTGACTCTGCTCCTGTGGTGACGTTACCACAGGAGGCTACTTGCATAAGCATCGGCTCACAGCCGTCCTCAGCCAGACTTTTCTTCCTATTTCTCTGTCATCTTCACGCCATACATCGTGACCACCAGCATTAAAACTCAGGTCTTACATTTAAAACATGAGTGTGAAAAGTAAGACGGAAAAAAAAATAATTTACCATTCAGAGACATCCTGCTGTAAATGTGTCTCTTCCACCGTCTCTGCCTCTTCACTCTCCCGTTTGGTTTCCGACTCCGGCTCGCACGTAAATGCCTGAATTCCGTAAGGTTCGTCATTTAGTGTGTGCGCCATGACAGGGGGCTGTTTATGTTTTGGAGTCTGTGTGTGCATGCAGGCTCGCCCCCCATTCCGGCTCTGTCCTTCCTGCGGCCAATCAATGCGCGCCTCATTACATATTAATACAATGCACATCCGGACCGGTCAAAACCTCGCGCATAATCTCGCGTGAGAAAGTCGCGGTATGAAAAAGTGTCAGAACAAGCTCTATGTTTGATTTTTTTAAAAAGAAAATAATTCTTATAAGTTTTAAGAATTGATCCAAAGCGATCCAAGAGGGACTGGATATGTAAAAAACCAGGTGATGATTCATTTAAAGCAACATTATGTACTAATTGGCATTTTGTGCAATTAGGTGCCACATATGACAACAGCGGTTTGAATACAAATCCCAGGTCTGTACCAATTTGTCAGACGTAGGGTGGGTGCTAACTACTCATTACGTCATAGCAATTTTAATGACTTGAAAACATGTGTTCTCTATGTAGTGCCTTCACACTGATGTTACATATTGTGGATCACGTTGGGCTTTGACAGAGACACTATTCACCTTATTAGAAGAGACTGTACCATCAAAATGAGTTTTCAGGCTTCATTTTTTAGATAAAAAAAGTTACCTAATGTTGCATTAACAGTCATATTGTGTGTTGCTGATCCACTAACATCAAATAAATGTATTGTGTTAATATTGTAATAGATTGCATTATACACCTTGTGGTATATTTGTTTGAGTATTAGGCATTCTAGTCACAGGTTTAATTGACAGCATTAGCAACACAATGTAAAATCATCCTGTACACATACAACAGACACAGTGGTAAAATGTAAAATGTAACAAGGCAGCTTTTGGTGGCAGAATGTATTCTTTGTAGACTGAAAGTCAGAAACTTAGAACAAACTGAAAACACAACTCTGAAATGTAACTGTTAATACTCAGTTATGTTTTGTAGCTTCTGAACTTTGGGCCTACTCTGACAGAACAGACTTTGTAGACTTGGATAGGCCAGTCATATGGCTCTGCTTTATTTTGAGAATCCAAATCATTCTAGTGTGCTGGAAGCATTCTTTCAGTGAGATAGTTGGCCAGCACTGCTGATGGTGAGAAGACCAATTACAAATCAGTCGGCAGTGGCATGCACAGGTAGACACTAGGTGGTGCTAAAGCACCTGCCCTTTGCCCTCTGGACTAAGCAAGTGCCCTTTTGAAAGTTTCTTTTTTTTTGTGGCCCATGCTGACATGATCATCTATACATGCTCGTCGATTAAAAGCATGTGATAATAATGCCCCAATTAATATTCCGTCCATCCCCCACCCCACCCGCACACACCTCTGTCAACGTGAACGCGCAGAGCGAACACAAAGGCGCGTTGTAGCAGCAGACAGTGCGCAGCTGCAGCCCAAACACACCTCCTCCCCTGCCAACCAGCCAGGTAACACATAAATGAATGGAGTCGAGTGTGTTGTTTGCCCCTAAGCCTCAGTTGCCAAGCTATAACTTGCATTTATTTGTCTCTGTTGTGAAGTAGCCTGTCTCAGTGCCACACAGCTGGGCATAAATTAGCCAACTGCTCACCTGCTTAACAAGCTAGACGCTACCCAGAATCAATAATAGATATGACGTGATGATGACCACCGGTAGAGTTTGTCATTGGTATCCTACAGCATGTGAATATATCAGTATACTTACTTAAGATGAATATTTAGTAGGCTATTGTGTAGGTTTACATTAGGCTACATAATTAACACTTGCAGTAATTTATTTGCTAAATGACAAACAGGCAATTCCCAATTGCCTGCAGAAAAGTGGCCCTGTGCCTTGTTGAAATATAACCAAACAGTCTTATTCATATTGTTGGTCTCTTTTTATTTACCAATTGCAGCATAATGCCTAGAAAGGAGAGGATAAGAGAGGAAAAAGAAAGGGAGCTACAGCAGGCAGCCCAGGGGAGCAGCTCTCTGCTCTCCTGGATAAAAGCATCCACCAGTGGCAAGGAGGAAGATGGAGATGAAAGGTCAGAGTCAAGAGTCATGTTCACTGTTTATGGCATTTTAAAGCTCAGATTTTAAAGTTGAACTGTTCCTCTAATTTTACTGAAATATCTTAAAAGCTGTCCACATTTTATTTTAACTACACAAAGTGGTTTGGCTGTACTAAATTAGGCATTAAGCTATTTTAGCTAATTATATTATTTTGTACCAACAAGTTATTTCTATGTTACAAGACTTGCAGTAATCTTCTAGTTCTACATGCCGCATAAAGTGCCCTTATTTTTCACTGAGCACCTGCCCCCCAAAATGTCTGTGCACGCCACTGTCAGTGGGTCAATGCTGATGTCCAAGATTAAAAGTCCCCCTAAGCTACTAGTAGAATATTAGTTCATTCCCCACATCACAAATTAAATCAAGTGACAACATTCTGGTCCAGTGGAGGAAGTACTGTGCCTTACTATGACCTTCCTTGTTATTAGGTGGTAAGTGATGGTGTGTAGAGAAGGGTGGTGGATTAAGGTGTAGCACATGTCCTACCAAGTCCAGGGGACTGAATTTTTTGGAGTTTACTTTTACAAGCTTACGAGGTATCAAGGTAAATGAATTTTCATTTCAAAAAAACAAAAAGAAAGGGTGAAATACCTAACCACGTTTGAGTACTTGGGCTACATCTATTTTAGAAAATGGTGTCTTACAGCCAGGGGAATGAAGCTGCTCAATGTCAAGCCCAGAGTGATTAGGTTTTCAATCAGCATTATGGGTGAGATTCTTTTGAATGCTGATCTGAAATCAACCGCAACAGCATTCTGATGTAGTTGTTGTTATTCTCCAGGTGGATGAAAACTGACTTTTACCACATAAAAGTTATTTTGCTAATGTTACACCAAATCAAATTCCCCATTCACAAGCATAATACTTAAATATACACACTGCACTGAAAGTATGTTGGTATTGATAGTGAGCCAGGGTTTAGCAAAATCATTCAATATCAGTTTTCTCTGTAGTAGTTGGATTCGAGTTCTTGGGGAATATAATAGACACCAACATCACAAAATCCACGAAACACCAGTCTTCACTATAGACGATCTTGGTTTGGCACATTAAGCCAGCTAGTCTTCAGGATCATAAAATAACTATCGACAGCATGGCCAGTTTTTGGTATTTATCCTTTCTTCAGCAGACCTGACAGTTCTGGCCATTCTGAAAACTTTTGTAAAGCACTACAAACATGTTGTACATGCAAACTTTCTGGAGTATAAAATCAGTATGCAACACTCTCACAAATCAAAGAAGCTAAACATGCTGCTAACTGTGTCATGTAATACTCAGTCCTAGACTTTGGTACTACTAATGCCATGAGAGTGAGCACATTTGGCTCATGACATAACATTTAAAAAAAATGTTTTTCTTTTTTCTAGTGTCCTTTGTTTTGTTGCTCAGCAGCATTACTGTTCTTTCTTTCTTTCATCACCTGGATACTTTTTCTGTCATGCTATTTATTTAGACTGTTTCATGTACACCTTCATTCT
This sequence comes from Sparus aurata, assembly GCF_900880675.1. Lineage (NCBI taxonomy): Eukaryota > Metazoa > Chordata > Actinopteri > Spariformes > Sparidae > Sparus > Sparus aurata. The sequence continues at coordinate 35,250,165 of NC_044194.1, forward strand.
CCCTTCTTTTTGAAAGTGCTTTCCCTTATGTCTCCCATACAACATATTCAAAGTGAATATTTTAAAACTAGGGCTGTCAAACGATTAATTTTTTTAATCGCGATTAATCGCATTTTGTCCATAGTTAACTCGCGATTAATCGCAAATTAATCGCAATTTTTTTGGCACATTTCTTTTTGTTCTAAATGTACCTTAATGTACGTTTTCATGTTCTTAATACTTTAAACAACATAAGAAAGGGCAAATATGCTTGCTTTATGAAAATGTTTATTCAACACTTCAAATCATGCACTTCAAGTAAAAGGCTGAAAAAATATCCCCTCACCCTAAATGGGATCAAAACATGGTGATGTCTGCTTTTGGCCGGGGGGGGGGGGGGCGGTGAGCTCTCTGCATCTGCCGTGTGTTTTGGCTTGCAATGATACTTAAGACTCGACGTACTTCAATGGTAACTCATTTCAACAGTAAGTACGACAGTACGTGCAGATAACTTTTGTCCTATCGACCGAACCATCTGGCAGTGTTTTGAAAGTGAATTTGCCGTTCATAAGTCCTTTCTCCATTTCCTTTCACTTTCGCTTTTCAGTCCACCGTGTTTTTCCCGAACGCCAACCCTGCTTCTTCTTCTTCTGATTCCCTTTCTTATTCTTCTGCCACCCTCTGGAACTACAGGTGCCATCGACGGCCATAAATCAAACAATGCACGTTCCTTTTTTTTTTTTTTAATACCGAGCGTTAATCACGTGTTAAAAAAATTAACGCTGTTAAGGGGATGTTATTAACGCGTTAACTTTGACAGCCCTAGTTAAAACCATCATTACTCAACAATTAGACAGTGTTCTTTTTCTGATCTCTCTGCAGCCCCCCCCCCCGGGTAATGTGTTGTATATCATGTGTATATCTGTCTCCATACTATCATTTATAACTCTGTGTGTGAGAAATATTTCACAACTTATATAATGTCTTTTTAAAATTGACATGTGATGAACTAGTTGGCTCTGTGTATGATTAACTCATTAAAAGTTACTTCATCTTTGAATGACTGTGTTTTTTCTTATTCTTTGTTTAACCAGGACCCTTCAGGAAATGTTTGAAAATGTAGTCTAAGAATGAGTTCGTAACTGCATAAGGATTATTCCATTCAAAGTTAGATTACAGGTTTTTTCCAATTGCTAACACACTAAATTGACACGCATAGTACAAAAATTTAAACTGACACACAGAAAGCAAAACCTTTTCTCAAATCTCCAAAACTTTAAACACATTTTCTGCTTTACACACATTTTGCAATGGGAGAGGCTGCACTCTCCGTCCAGCATTTAGTCAGGTTCACTTTATACTTTTGTGGGAATTTTTGGGGGATTTGTTAAACTATATATTTTTGGAAAGTTTATTGTATAAGGAGTCAGAAAATCAATGTTTGCATTTGCCCAGATGTCTATGTGGCAGCCATTTTGAATTTTTAAAAATGGCCGCCGTAAAACTTTAATTTGTAATATCTTGGCTTCTGAATAAGCTGGAATGTTGATTTTAACTGCTTAACCCACATTTTCAGGGTCAGGGAATCCAATTGTGCTAGTTACAAAGCTACAAAATGTTACCATATTAACCCATAGATGCATAAGTGGGTCAAAAATGACCCGTGTGGTTGTTTTCTTGCAATATCGTTGTAATGAAAAGTTGTTCACATTTAATATTCCATGTTCCTCAAAAAACATGTTTTTTTTTAATCATCCCATTGAAATACCCTGAACAAGAATATAAATGCAACACTTTTGTTTTTGCTCCCATTTTTCAAGAGCTGAACTCAAAGATCTAAAACTTTTTCTGTATACACAAAAGATCCATTTCTCTCAAATATTGTTCACAAATCTGTCTAAATCTGTGTTAGTGAGCGCTTCTCCTTTGCCGAGATAATCCATCCCACCTCATAGGTGTGGCATATCAAGGTGATTAGACCACATGATTATTGCACAGGTGTGCCTTAGGTTGGCCACAATACAAGGCCACTCTGAAATGTGTAGTTTTGCTTTATTGGGGGGTCTGGGGGGATCAGAAAACCAGTCAGTATCTGATGTGACCACCATTTGCCTCATTATTTGCCTCACACACATCTCCTTCGCATAGAGTTGATCAGGTTGTTGATTGTGGCCTGTGGAATGTTGGTCCACTCCTCTTCAATGGCTGTGCCAAGTTGCTGGATATTGGCAGGAACTGGAACACGCTGTCGTATCGTATATGTGTCGTATCCAGAGCATCTCAAACATGCTCAGTGGGTGACATGTCCGGTGAGTATGCTGGCCATGCAAGAACTTGGATGTTTTCAGCTTCCAGGAATTGTGTATAGATCCTTGCAACATGGGCCGCTATCATGCTGCAACATGTGGTGATGGTCGTGGATAAACGGCACAACAAGGGGCCTCAGGATCTCATCACGGCATCTCTGTGCATTCAAAATGGCATCAATAAAATGCACCTGTGTTTGTTGTCCATAACATACCGCCCATACCATAACCCCACTGCCACCATGGGCCACTCAATCCACAACGTTGACATCAGCAAACCACTCACCCACTCGACGCTACACACGCTGTCTGCCATCAGCCCTGAACAGTGAAAACCGTGATTCATCCGTGAAGAGATCACCTCTCCAACGTGCCAGATGCCATCGAATGTGAGCATTTGTCCACTCAAGTCGGTTACGACGAGCATGCAGATGAGCTTCCTGAGACGGTTTCTGACAGTTTGTGCAGAAATTCTTTGGTTATGCGGACCGCTTGTTGCAGCAGCTATCCGGGTGGCTGGTCTCAGATGATCTTGGAGGATCCACATGCTGGATGTGGAGGTCCTGGGCTGGTGTGGTTACACATGGTCTGCAGTTGTGAGGCCAGTTGGATGTAGTGGCAAATTCAGAAACGCCTTTGGAGACGGCTTATGGTAGAGAAGTGAATATTCAATTCACGGACAACAGCTCTGGTGGACATTCCTGCAGTCAGCATGCCAATTGCACGCTCCCTCAAAACTTGCGACATCTGTGGCATTGTGCTGTGTGATAAAACTGCACATTTCAGAGTGGCCTTTTATTGTGGCCAGTGTAAGGCCTTGTCCACACGTACCAAAACGATCACTGTTTTCTCTGTCTTTCCTTGGTATCGTTTCAAGAATATTTGCATCCAGACGGATCTACCGAAAACGACTCAAAACACTGTAGTTCATATTCCAGGCCTATAGGTGGCACTTGAAATTCACCAAAAACAGAGCGGAAGAGTCGGAGCGTGCGCATAAAGCTTGCACGCAAACAGACAGTAGACGGAGAATCTGAACACAACAAGAAGAAGACGAAAATGGGGTTCAGAGGTCGAAGGGTGGGGCGATGGCGTCATCATTTCGGAAAGTATACAGATTTGCTGTCCGCATGAGAACGCGAGGGCTGCGTTTTCGGATGATCGGCCAATACGATGTAATATTTAATTACAGTAAAGAGCGTTTTCGTCTGGACAGCCCCATAGGTACACCTGTGCAATATTCATGCCATCTAATCAGCATCTTGATATGCCACACCTGTGAGGTGGGATGGATTATCTCGGCAAAGGAGAAGTGCTCACTATCACAGATTTAGAAAGATTTGTGAACAATATTTGAGAGAAATGGATCTTTTGTGTATATAGAACAAGTTGTAGATCTTTAAGTTCAGCTCATGAAAAATGGGGGCAAAAACAAAAGTGTTGCGTTCCTTTTATTGAAGAGTTTTTTCTTTGCGTTTAAAATTAGCTAATGTAAAACTTGGACGTTCTGGAACTATCGACATGCACATTTAGACCACAGTATGATGAAGCAACCTTTTTAATTAAACAGTGTCTATACATCATCATAATCATCGTCCCCGTCATGGTCATCGTCATTGTCGTTCATCACTGGCTGCTGCACTGACACATGTCAGTACAGGCTAAGTCCTTAGCTCTGTAGGAGCACCTCCCAGAAGAGCTGTCAGATTTACACTTGCATTGGACAAATGGCCTTTGGGGCTGGGAGGACCTCTGTGGTCACTGGTTTGAGCATGCCATCCAAGTGTTTGAAGTATCCTTTTTGCAGAGGATCCAGCTGTGGATGCTGCGGAGCAATGGCTGCCTGTGCCCATACTCTTGTTTGTACATGGACTCTCAAGATGTGCTACTTCAGAGCTCAAGGTGTTGGAGGGAGCTTGTCACTTTCTGCTCTATGTTTGCGGAAGAGATGCCATCACAGTTGAGGGATTGCCTTGAAGTTGATCCCCTTGGTGAGTAAGCTGCACATATACTATATTGCCAGAAGTATCCCATTATTTGGATTCACTCACCCATCCAAATAATTGAAATCAGCTGTTCCAATCACTTCCATGGCCACAGGTGTATAAAAGCAAGCACCTAGGCATGCAGACTGTTTCTACAAACAGTTGTGAAAGAATGTGTCACTCTCAGGAGCTCAGTGAATCCCAGCATGGTACTGTGATAGGATGCCACCTGTGCAACAAGTCCAGTCATAAAATTTCCTCGTCCCTAAATATTCCACAGTCAACTGTCAGTGGTGTTATAATAAAGTGGAAGTGATTGGGAATGACAGCAACTCAGCCACTAAGTGGTAGGCCACGTAAACTGAAGGAGTGGGGTCAGCGGATGCTGAGGCGCATAGTGCCCAGATGTCGCTTTCTGCAACTTTCTGCAGAGTCAATCGCTACAGACCTCCAAACTTCATGTGGCCTTCAGATTAGATCAAGAACAGTGCGTAGGGAGCTTCATGGAATGGGTTTCCATGGCCGAGCAGCTGCATCCAAGCCATACATCAGCAAGTGCAATGCAAAGCGTCGGATGCAGTGGTGTAAAGCACGCCACCACTGGAGTCTAGAGCATAGGAGACATGTACTCTGGAGTGATGAATCTCGCTTCTCCATCTGGCAATCTGATGGACGAGTCTGGGTTTGGCGGTTGCCAGGAGGACGGTACTTGTCTGACTGCAGTGTGCCAAGTGTAAAGTTTGGTGGAGGGGGGATTATGGTGTGGGGTTGTTCTTCAGGAGCTGAGCTTGGCCCCTTAGTTCCATTGAAGGGATGTTGGACAATTCCAGCTCCCAACTTTGTCGGAACAGTTTGGGGATTGACCCTTCCTGTTCCAACATGTCTGTGCACCAGTGCACGAAGCAGAGAGTTTGGTGTGGATGAACTTGACTGGCCTGCACAGAGTCCTGACCTCAACTCGATAGAACACCTTTGGGATGAATTAGAGCGGAGACTGAGAGCCAGGCCTTCCCATTCAACATCAGTGTGTGACCTCACAAATGTGCTTCTGGAAGAATGGTCAAAAATTCCCATAAACACTCATAAACCATGTGGAAAGCCTTCCCAGAGGAGCTGAAGCTGTTATGGCTGTCATATTAAACACTATGGATTAAGAATGGGATGTAACTTAAGTTCATATGCGAGTCAAGACAGGTGAGCGAATACTTTTGGCAGTATAGCGTATAAAGGATTCAAGGGCTGACAGCATTCCTCCTGTCACATCTGCTTCATCCAAAAGCATCTGCAGAGCACTGACAATATCTTCATCTGCTTTGAGGTAGACCTGCAGCCAGGTTGCCCTGCCTATGAGTGAGAACCTTCCTGTGTTGTCGGCCCATGGAAGGCTGGCACGAAAATAAAATGTGGAATGGCTGCACAAAACAAGAAGAAAACTGCAAGAAAACAACCACACGGGTAATTTTTTACCCACTTATGCATCTATGGGTTAATATGGTAACATTTTGTAGCTTTGTAACTAGCACAATTGGATTCCCTGACCCTGAAAATGTGGGTTTAGCAGTTAAAATCAACATTCCAGCTTATTCAGAAGCCAAGATATTACAAATTAAAGTTTTATGGCGGCCATTTTTAAAAATTCAATATGGCCGCCACATAGACATCTGGGCAAATGCAAACATTGATTTTCTGACTCCTTATACACCAACCTTTCCAAAAATGTATAGTTTAGCAAATCCCCCAAAAAAACCCACAAAGGTTCAAATCTAAATATAATGAACCTGACTAATTGTCTTATTTGTTTTCGGCTCAGTTTACTGTTTTGTGAGCATATTTTTGTTCACTCCAATGTAAATATGTCTGCTGTGCATATGTTGCACTGACTTGTTTGGTGAAAAATAAAAAAAAATTCAAGCTGCAAGCAGCGATGAACAGGCCCTCGCAGTCCACACGTGTTGGGGCATGTTGCCGTCAGGCTTGTTCATGCAACACCTTCCGCTGAGGAAGCTGTTCCTTCTTATAATTTGGTGGGCTGCTCCCGCTGGTATTAAATGATGTGTGCTGAAGTCAGAAGAACTCCCTGCAATCTACATGAAGAACAAATACTGAGAGGACTACCACTGTGTTACCCTAAAAAACTCTTCAACAGAGGTTTGTATCCATTAGCAAGGCAGCACTGCCTTCTGGTGAAGAAAGCCTGTCCACTCAAAAGTGAGGATATTTCAGCTGTTTTTTTTGTTGGTCATTTAGCCATAAAGGCGCCATCCATTGGCCGATTTGCTCCAAATTTTGCACAAAAGTTCATCATGCCATGGAACACAATTAACAAAAGTGTCCGTTTTGAACACAATGGCCCTCATTTATCAATCTTGCGTGAAAACGGGTGCAGATCTGAGCGCAGAATTGGTCGTACGACAGGACACACGTGTGATTTATGAAACGTTCGTATCTGACCAATCTCAGCATACGAATGATCGGTGTAGGAGCCATGAATGAATTGGTAGGTGTTTTTATTCTATTAGACACGAGGTGAATGGATACTGTTATCTTTTGGTGGTTGTTTTGGTTATGATATTTTATTATGTGGTCATATTGAATAGGGGATGGCGGGTCACATTGATATGGGCGGGGTTATTAGTTAATTTAGGCACCTGTTCATTTCTCATTGAGAAAGAGAGAGGGTGAGCTGGGTCGCCGTATTTTTGTTGACCGCTATTTATCTTTTGATCACTGTGATTACTTTGATTTTGAGTTCGTGCATTTTATCATGAGTTGATCTTTGTTTTTTCGTTAATAAAAAGTTGAAACTTATTTTCGAATGCAGTGAATTCTTTTAGGAAGCGCGTTAGACAATCAGGCCCAACCTCAGTCTCTCAGTGACTCATTAGTGCGTTGAAATCGCTACATTTTGTCAACAAAAACTGGCATTAAATACAAATATCATCGAACGGAGCAACGGAGCTGAGATCAAGAGGACGAAAATAGGAAGAGGATGAAATTAAACAGACATCGGAGATGAAGCACGGAGGTAGGCGCTGGCTGTTAAAATAAGTTTAAGGAGCCGCTGTCAAAGCGAACTACAGCCAGGTAAGCTCACCTGTGGATTTGCGCAATGATGCTGTAAATTAATGGAAGGATTGCGGCTTGCATATTGACTGCTGTTTGTTCATTGGGAACAATTGCCTGTTTGATTGAGGACTGGGATCCTCTGCGCGATGCACTCCGATGCTGAATTGACTCCATGCTGTGAAATATAAGTCAACGTCTCTGTCTCTGAAGTTGCTGCTGTGTATGATATGGATGATATTTGTTGGATGGATTTCGTTTGTCTCTGTGGATGTGTTTTAAATGCACAAACAATATATTGAAAAAAATCAAAAGGAAATTAAAGGAGGAAAATGAGTGAAATAAATGCTGATGTTGAAATGGAGCTTGGGCGTGGCAAAAGACAAACCACACTCACAGCCAAGGCATGGGCAAATAAAATTGAGAAGCTTCAAATTGAACGCAAAATCACTGTGAATAAAATGAAAGCACTCATACCAGAAATAAAAGCTCTCATGAAAACAAAGGAAAATGTTTCATATGTTCAATCCAATTTTGAAAAATTAATTCAACTTTGTGAAAATGCTACCATGTCACATGAGGTTTTGATTCCTTTACTCATGGAGGATGAACAAAATAGACAAAACGAATGGTTTTCCAGCATCATGAACTACAGTAACACATTTAAAGAGAATGTCAAAAGGTGGCAGAGTGAATCAGAGGAACCACAAGAAAATAACAGCCTCAGTTTGCCTCAATCTGCAATAAATGAGGAAGTGCTTCGATGTCCAACCAAGGATGAACCTCAAGTTTCAACACAAGCTGCAACAATAATCAGTACAGAGGATATGCAAGATGACATAACACCAAGTGACAGTGTATCAAATGTGAGAAGCAAAAACTCTGATACTGGAAGAAGGTCTGCCATTTCTACAGCTTCTTCTGCACGTCTGAAAGCAGAGGCTGATTTGGCAGCATTAATGACAAGACAGAAACTATTAAAGGACAAACACGAACTGGAAGAACAGGAGGAACGTCTGAAGAAGAAAAAGGAGCAGCTCAAAATGGATGAAGACATTGTAGCACATGTGGCAAAATTAAATGTGTTAAGGTGTCACAGCATCATAAGTGGAAAGAGTTCCATAACAAGGCATTCAGATGGAATGAACTCTTATTTGGAAAAAGGAAAATCACTAACAAAAACTCTCAAAGCTACTAAACATGACTGCTTGGATCCAGGAACAAGGCCTAAAGAGAAAGCTGCACCTCATTTCATTCACTATGAGCCTGTGTCACCTAATGAACCCAAACAACATTCTGTGAACCACAATGCAAATGAGAATACACAACCTCAATATGGATACACATTGAATGCAGGATTTGCATCAAGAGATGAGAATCAAGACAATACGCTGGGAATTATGAGAAAGCAAAATGAAATAACTACCCTCTTAATTCAACAGCAATGCCTCTCATCATTACCAAAGAGAGAAATCCCATTTTTTGATGGGGACCCACTCAAATATAATACATTTATATGAGCTTTTGAGAATGGTGTGGAGAGAAATACTAAGAACTGCAGCGATAAACTGTATTTCCTGGAGCAGTACACTAGGGGTCACCCTAAGGAACTGGTGAGAAGCTGCCAGCACCTTAACCCAGAAAGAGGATACATTAAAGCTAAAGCCTTACTACGAGAGCATTTTGGAAATGAGCAGCGAGTTGCCTCTGCATACATGGAAAGGGCTCTTTCATGGCCTCCTATCAAGACAGAAGACATAAAAGCTCTCCAGGACTACAGCCTTTTCCTCAGAGGCTGTTCTAATGCCATGGAGGGGGTGGAATATTTGCACGAGCTAGATCTGCCTGCCAATATGCTTACCATTATAAGGAAGTTGCCCTATAAATTTCGCGACAAATGGAGAACTGTAGCCTATGAACTGCACGAGGGACGCAATCAGAGAGCTACTGTCATTGACATCACCAATTTTATTGAGAGACAAGTGAAAATCTTGACTGACCCAGTGTTTGGAAATATACAGGATTCTTACTCAGCAAATAAAGGTCTAAACAAGCTCAAACCACAGCCTCATTCTGGCATTAAAGGAACAAGCTTTGCCACCACTGTGGGTCCTGTGGAGAACAAAACTCAACCTGGAACTAAAGGGAAGGAACAAACTGTAAATTCAAGGAGGACATGTATATGCTGTGGAGGGGGACACATATTAGATTCGTGCCACCAGTTGGAGAAAAGAACCCACAAAGAGAAGATAGGCTTCTTAAGGGAAAGAGGTGTCTGTTTTGGCTGTTTGTGTATTGGACACGTCAGCAAAGATTGCAGAAAACGTATCACCTGTGCAAAATGTGGTCTCCAACATCCTACCATACTTCACATTTCTCCAAATGAAAAGAACTTTAGCCAGGAAGGAAGAAAATCAGAGGTGGCAGTGGACAGCACTTTGGTGTCAAGTGGGCTAACTGGGGCTGGTGATGAGTATTGTAAGCTTTCCATTGTTCCTGTGCAAGTTAAGTCCAAGAAAGGCAGCAAGATCATTACTACATATGCATTCCTAGATCAAGGAAGTACAGCAGTCTTTTGTACAGAGGCACTGATGTACAAACTAGGCCTCACAGGAAAGAGGACACGTATTCTCTTGCGGACCATGGGCCAAGAGAAAGTTGTGAGTAGCCACATTGTCTCAGGATTGGAGGTTGCTCATTTAGAAGGTAACAACTTTTGTGAACTGCCCAAGACATATACACAGGAGCGTATACCTGTCCACAAGGGGAACATTCCAAGAGAGAGGGATTTTCTTAGATGGGCACATTTGAAATCTGTACATCTGCCTGAGATTGATGCAGAAATTGAGCTGCTGATTGGGACAAATGTTCCTAAGGCTTTGGAACCACTGGAAGTCATTCACAGTTTAAATGGTGGACCCTATGCAATCAGGACAATGCTGGGCTGGACTGTGAATGGACCTCTAACAGGAGATGGCGAGCAAGCAATGGATTGTGAGCAGCCAGAGGTATCAATAAACAGAGTCTCAGTTGTGAATTTGGAGGAACTTTGGCAGCAGCAGTTCAAGACAGATTTCCCTGAATGCAGTGAGGATGAACAACATGGAATGTCAAGAGAGGATCAAAAATTTATGGAAATGGTAACAAATTCAGCAAAACAAGTGAATGGTCACTACCAGATTAATTTACCATTAAGGAACAAAGAACTGAACATGCCAAATAACAGGAAAATTGTTGAGCATCGTGCTTCATACCTGAAGAGGAGGCTTCAGAAAGACTCATTATTCTATGCAGACTATAATGCCTTCATGAACGATCTGGTAACCAAAGGTTATGCTGAGAAGGTGCCCAAGGAGGAATTGGAACGCTGTGATGGCAAAAGCTGGTACATCCCGCACCATGGCGTTTACCATCCGACAAAAAAGAAGATCAGAGTTGTCTTTGATTGTGGAGCGAGTTTCCAAGGAACATCTCTTAATGCTCAGCTTCTGCAAGGACCTGATTTCACAAGTTTGTTGATTGGCGTGGTGACCAGATTCAGGAAAGAATCGGTGGTGATAATGGCAGATGTTGAATCCATGTTTCACCAGGTAAGAGTCCCTGCTGAAGATGCTGATCTATTGAGGTTTCTCTGGTGGCCTGATGGGAATTTAAATCAAGACCTCATTGACTTCAGGATGATGGTGCATATCTTTGGAGCAACTTCTTCCCCCAGCTGTGCTAATTTTGCTCTCAGAAAATGTGCAGAAGATAACAAAGGACACTTCAGCCAAGAAGTGGTGGACACGGTTCTACATTGCTTCTATGTTGATGATTGCCTGGTGTCAGTGGCTTCAGAGGAGAAAGCAATATCTCTCTATCAGGACCTCATCTCCATCTGTGCAAAAGGTGGTTTCCAGCTTACAAAATGGATAAGCAACAGACGTGGGGTCATGGCCGCAATACCTGAAAATCGCAGAGCCAAGGATATGAAAAGGTTGGATCTGGATCAGGGTCAGCTACCTGTAGAGCGAGTGCTTGGTGTAGTATGGTGTATTCAGTCAGATACCTTCAGGTTTAAGATCGCGATCAAGGACAGGCCACTCACCAGGAGAGGAATTCTCTCAGCGGTTAGCTCCATCTATGACCCTCTTGGAATCCTGAGCCCTGTTGTTTTGTCAGCAAAGCAAATCTTAAGGGATTTGTGCAGGAGAACACTTAGTTGGGATGACATCATACCTGATTCAGTGGCTGAAAAGTGGATGAGTTGGCTGCAGGAACTGTGTCGTTTGGAGGACTTTAAGGTTATGAGATGTCTGAAGCCCTCAGACTTTGGAGAAACAACCATGGCACAGCTGCACCATTTCTGCGATGCAAGTGAAGATGGCTACGGAGTAGTGACTTACATGCTGTCACACAATGTGCACTCACAAGTACACAGCGCCTTTGTCATGGGGAAGGCTAGAGTGGCTCCACTCAAGTCTGTTACTATCCCTCGATTGGAGCTCATCGCTGCCACCATGGCAAGTCGCATTGATGTCTTGTGGAGAAGAGAGCTACACATGGATCTTCAGGATTCTGTGTTTTGGACAGACAGTACATCTGTACTGAAATACATCAGGAATCAGAACTCCAGGTTCAAAATCTTTGTTGCCAACCGAGTCTCAGAAATTCTCAAGGTTTCACAACTTTCTCAATGGAGGTATGTAGACACTGCACGCAATCCAGCCGATGTGGCCGCTGCCAGAAGAGGAGAAAGTTAAAGATGGATCTAACACAGTCTGGTCTGGATTTGCAGCAAAAAATGTTCATTGGAGAAGGATATGGACGCTTACAACGACGAGGCAGTTTCAAGTTGTCTGTCAGTGGAGGAGCTTGAGAAGGCTGAGTTGGAAATTATCATATTCTGCCAAAGGAAGAGGTTTCCTGAGGAACTCTCCAGGCTGCAAAGTGCCAAAACTGTGAAAGGTTGCAGCCACCTTTATAAACTCTGCCCGCTAGTTAAAGATGGTGTTCTGAGAGTTGGTGGTCGACTGAGCAGGTCATCTATGCCTGCAGACGCTAAACATCCCATAATATTGGCAAACAATTTCCCCATCTCAGACATTCTCCTGAAGCACATTCATCATTAAGTGGGGCATGGTGGTCGTAACCATATGTTATCCAAACTGAGAGAGAGGTATTGGATGACTGGTGCTAGCACAGCCATAAGGAGAGTTCTGTCAAAGTGTATCATCTGTCGAAGACTAAATGCTCAGCCAGTGTCCCAACAGATGGCAGACTTACCTGTTGAAAGAATTACTTCAGATGAACCCCCGTTTACACGGGTCGGAGTAGATTATTTTGGACCATTTGAAGTGAAGAGCAGAAGGAGTAGAGTGAAGAGATATGGTGTAATCTTTACCTGCCTGGCCATACGTGCAATTCACATCGAAGTGGCACCTTCACTGGACACTGACTCTTTCATTAATGCGCTCAGACGCTTCATAGCGAGACGGGGTCAAGTATTGGAACTACGTTCTGATAATGCAACAAACTTTGTTGGAGCAGAGCGTGAATTAAGAATAGCCATTGAGCAGTGGAATCAGACACAGATTAACAATGTACTTCTTCAGAATGGTATCAAATGGAGTTTCAACCCACCAACTGGCTCGCATCATGGAGGACCTTGGGAGAGGTTAATTAGATCTGTGCGGAAAGTGCTGAACTCTACTTTGAATGTTCAAAACCTAGATGAAGAAGGTCTTCATACTGTGCTTAGTGAGGTGGAATCCATCATCAACAGCCGGCCAATTACCAAAGCATCTACAGATCCTAATGACCTGGAAGCACTGACGCCTAACCACCTGCTGCTGTTGAAATCGGTACCATCCTTACCACCAGGAAACTGTCAGGAGGCTGATGTGTATGCTCGACAACAATGGAAGCAGGTGCAATACATGTCAGACTTATTCTGGAAAAGGTGGGTTAAAGAATACTTACCTCAACTGCAGGAGCGTCAGAGATGGTCTGGAGTGAAGCGGAACATTATCGTAGGAGATATTGTGCTCATTGTGGACAACACAGCACCTCGAAATTCTTGGGCCATGGGAAAAGTACTGCAAACTTTTCCAGACAGAAGAGGATTTGTGCGTCAGGTGCGGATTAAAACAAAGAGTAGCTGCCTCGACCGTCCAGTAACGAAGATCTGCCTGCTACAGGAAGCTGAAGCTGGATGAGGAACGGCTACTACGCAGTGTGACTCTTTGACCTCCAACTTGACTTTGATGTTGACTGAATGATGGCTGAAATGACTCTGACTGCCAGTGAATTTTGGTTTTATTGACTTGTGACTTTGGAAGAAACAAGACAAACTATGAGCTATGGACTCTGAACGTTAAGATTTTTTGTGGTTTGTGTCTCCTATTAATATGTACATGGATAATTATTATGTATAATAACCTAATAATTAGGGGCTGGTGTGTAGGAGCCATGAATGAATTGGTAGGTGTTTTTATTCTATTAGACACGAGGTGAATGGATACTGTTATCTTTTGGTGGTTGTTTTGGTTATGATATTTTATTATGTGGTCATATTGAATAGGGGATGGCGGGTCACATTGATATGGGCGGGGTTATTAGTTAATTTAGGCACCTGTTCATTTCTCATTGAGAAAGAGAGAGGGTGAGCTGGGTCGCCGTATTTTTGTTGACCGCTATTTATCTTTTGATCACTGTGATTACTTTGATTTTGAGTTCGTGCATTTTATCATGAGTTGATCTCCGTTTTTTCGTTAATAAAAAGTTGAAACTTATTTTCGAATGCAGTGAATTATTTTAGGAAGCGCGTCAGACAATCAGGCCCAACCTCAGTCTCTCAGTGACTCATTAGTTCGTTGAAGTCGCTACAATCGGGCCTTGATAAATGCGGCGACTGAATTCGATCGTCATTAACATGTTACGCCCTTAAATATTCCTGGTTCGGAGGCCTCGCCCTCTGAGGTCAAACATGGAGACGAAACACAGGTAAGAAAACAAACTTTTCCGACACAGAGATCGGCATCCTGACATCCGAGGTGGAGCAAAATAAAGATGTGCTTTTTGGCAGTCTGAAGAGTGGAATAAGAGGGGCCCATAAAAATGCTGTGTGGAAGATGATAATGGAGGCAGTCAACAGCGTTGCCATAGAGGAACGGACTCCGGCTGAGGTTTGAATGCAATTCTCAATAACTTAACCTATGTCTAACGACTTAAATTAATCTTTTCATCCGCAGCCTAAAAGCTTATGCCTGCTAATTGATCAAGACAATTCTTTACATTTAGGTCAAGAAAAAATGGTCCGGCGCAGCATCACGGAGACTAGAGGAAGCCAACCAGACTCCAGCCTGATCCTGACAGGGACAGAGGAAAAAATTGCCTCATTGATTGGGTCTGAGTCGATCTCTGGCACAAGTGGTGGAGGTGACACAGACGCACTCGCGTCAGACCCAGAGCAGAATGGTAACTAACAACCCCCTTTTGCTTGCATTGAAAAATCTACCAAACTCTGACTGTACACCATTTCTTACAAATAATTAGGCTTACACATGTTACATGGGTATACATTTTTATTGTATTTTTAAATGTTTCAGGCACCAGCATGATGTCTGCCAGGTCTCCTCCCCAGAGTGGTCCCACTGCTGCCGAGAGTGAGCGCGTGCCCTCTGCCCCCTGTGCTGCGCCCAGACCAAACCTCATCACAGCAGAGGTCCTGGAGAGACAAGTGGAGATATGCAGTTTATTGGCCTCAGTTGTCGGCGCACTTGAGGCAATAAATGATACACTAAAAGAAATAAATGAAACTCTAAAAAAGCCGTAATAAAATGTTGAAATGACTAAATGTTGTCCATTGTCTGTTTTTAGTATGCCTTTGGCCAATTTCACCAACAATACTTAACATTACTGACTAAATACTGCAGAGCATTTGCAAGAGTTTAAGGTATACTTTACGTTTTAAAGGCGATGAATGAGGTCTCCTGTCTCCTCTGTATAGCCCCCAGTGGAGGCTGTGCTGCCACGGTTCCATGGGCATTGGCTCATCTGGCTGCGCCGGCACATCAAAGGGCACTCCATTCACCAGTGCAATGTTGTGCAGAACTGAACAGGCCAAAGTGATATTGCACACTTTCTCCGTGGTATACAGCAGCATTCCCCCTGCTGGTCCGAGACAGCGCCACCTGCCCTTCAGCAACCCGAAGCAGCGCTCCACTGTGACCCGTGTGCGTGTTTGCGTACTGTTGAACCTGCGTTCCTGCTCTGTAGCGGGGTTTGCCAGCGGGGTTATTAGGTATTCTGTTAGAGGATAACCCTTGTCACCTAGAAGAACCATACCAAAATGTTAATCATCTTATACCTTGTTTAGTTTAATGCAATTTATCGAGGGTAGCCAAGGAGATGACTTTGGCTCTGCAGTGCGCCCTCCTGCAACCGCGCGCCAGCACAGCTGTTTTGAAATATAAAAGATTGTGTGTCCCCCCTGGCCGCCATGTTTAAAAGTGATAGCTTGGCATCACAAATCACCTGTACATTTATCGAGTGGTAGTTTTTGCGATTGATGAATGCGTAATCATTCATGGATGGTGCCTTCAGACGCACATGAGTACAATCAATTGCTCCAACCACATTTGGAAACCCAGCAATCTCATAAAATTGCCTTTTAATCATAGATTGCTGGGCATCATTGTATGGGAACCGAATGTACTTTCGGGAGAGGGATTTTATTAAAGCCAACACTGCTGGCATCGTCCTGCTGATGGTTGGCTGGGAGACCCCAGCCCAGGGGCGGTTCTAGGGGGGGGGGCAACCCCCGTGGCCCCCCCTGACAGGGAGTCTGCATCAATAACACAATGACAGATTTCTTGCAATGATTTTGAACCGAAAGGAAAGACAGAAATAAAGTGTATCAGCAGTTTACTACCCAATCAAAATTGTTGAAATTGTAAACACTGTTTTAAGTTCCATTTATCCCTTGTCTGAATGAGGAATTTTTATTTTTTTCTTGGGTTGTATTTAGTTTAGTTTTAGTTTTATTCGTTTTAAGAATCTGTTTTGATCTGTTCTTAATGTGACTGCTTATGCTTAATGACAGCTGAGGTTTGTTAATTATTTTCAGCCAGATTTTGCTGTGCTGCACCGCAAATCCACAGACTCAAATTTGCATACATGAGCTCAGACCTGACGTGAGATTTGATCGTAGCTCCTGCTCACGTCCAAAATGATAAATGCCGAAGTTTGCGTGGAAATGGTCATATGCACGTTTTTTTGCCGTACGTTCGTTTGATAAATGAGGGCCAATGTGCGGGAATTTGTCATTTTGGCCGTTTTTTTAGACTATCAAAATTTTGATTTGTTGATGTCAGGAAGGTCCACAGATGCTACATGCAGAGTTTGGTACAAATCGGTCAAATCGCCTAGGAAGAAAACTTTAAAAAGTGTTTCTTTAGTCGCGATTTTCCAAATGGAAAGTTACCGCGAAAGTAGGCATGGCCTTCACCACACAATTCAGCTGAATTCAGGGAACACATAGGTATGAGGTTTAATAATGTGCAACATATTAAGTGGGAGTTATGAATGAAAAACGCTTTTGCATTGAAAATAGCACCACCTGCTGGTCATTTTTGGTGTGTGAGTTACAAAGGCCATTCTATAGCACCTCTACAGATGCTGTGTGCAAAGTTTCGTGCAAATCGGTGAAATCCCCTGGGAGGAGTTTGAAAAAGAAGGTTTGACATTTCGCAAATTTGTGGAAAAAAAAACAGCAGGCGGAAATTGGCGGGGCCTATACCATGAGATTCGGCACAATTCACTGAACGCGTTGCTATAAGGTTAATAACAGCGCCACCTGGTGGTGGAAATTCAGAACGACAATAGATTATAAAATTTTCCAGGTGTGACTTGTATTCAAAGTTTGGTGAGTTTTGGGGTATGTTCAGGCAGTGACAAATGTGATCATTTAGGACAAAGAAAAAAATTAATAAAATACAGAATACTTTGAAAAACAATAGGGTTCTTGCAGGTTCCCTGCTCGGGCCCTAAAAATAAAGAATCATTTGAAAAACACTAGGGTTCTTGCAGGTGTGTAGATTAACTGTCATAATTACAGACATTGAAGACAAACAAAGTTACCAAAGATAGAAAACCTCATGACCTGTATATTCCATTCAGCTCGGAATTATATCCCATTCCGGCTCTGTCCTTCCTGCGGCCAATCAACACGCGCCTCATTACATATTAATACAATGCACATCCGGACCGGTCAAAACCTTGCGCATAATCTTGCGTGAGAAAGTCACGGTATGAAAAAGTGTCAGAACAAGCTCTATATTTGATTTTTTTTTTTTTTTAAATGTTCTAATAAGTTTTAAGAATTGATCCAAAGCGATCCAAGAGGGACTGGATATGTAAAAAACCAGGTGATGACTCCTCTAAGTAATGTTTTGGCCTTTCATTGCTTTATTCATAGTACAGTTGAAGAGGTGACAGGAAACAGGGTGAGAGAGAGGGGGACCCAGGCCGGTTTAATATCAAACTTTCCATTCAGAATCTTATTGGCATCCATTTCGGTGTCTCAATCCCACTCAAAACGTAACGTACCTACTACTCTTTGGCCGGCTCACAAGCCCAAACGGTGTGCCTGTTATTTTGCCTCCAGTCTGTCTCAACCGTGTGGTCACCCCGAGGAGAGGAGCAGTACACCCATGTGAATCCGGCCTCATACAGAGACAGCCTAAGAAGGAGAGCACATGTAAGAGAGGAGAACAACCAGCATCAGCGCATTTACATTAATTCACTCAGAATTACAACTGACAAATGGCCCCAGAAACACACAAAAACAAAAGAAAGAAAAAGAACCAAAACAAGTTGAATTCACAAAGACCTATGATTTAACAACAAAACAGTGGCTGGCCTGGTCCTTTCTCTAAGAGAGAAATAAAACACATTAGTTGCCAGCCTAGTTTAACACCACAGCATATTCAACCTTTAACATAATCAATAAATGTAGGCGTACTTGGCAGGTATTCTCAATTGTTCCACATCGCAGTACCTATGCAGGTGTAGTTGAACATTCCAAGTGCTACAGACACAAAGAGAGGCTTTAAGTAGACATTTCAACACAGTTTCATACGGAAGAGGATTAGGGCCACATGTGAATTTTTTTTGTAGTTCTGACTTTAAAGTCAGAATTCTGAGATTAAAGTCAGAATTCTGAGATTAAAGTCAGAATTCTGACTTTAAAGTCAGAATTCTGAGATTGAAGTCAGAATTCTGAGATTAAAGTCAGAATTCTGAGAAAAAAGTCAGAATGAAGTGAGAATTATGGGTAAACTATCTGTAAGAAACCAACTTCAGTGAGAGAGTGACATGAGAGTTACATGAAGGAGGGAAGACACAAAAAACCTGAATATGTCGGATTTATTGGAGTTTCTGCGTGTTCGAGGGGTCCCAGAGGAAGCCATTGCAGTAATGGAAGAGCAAAAGGTGAGTGCAAAAGAAATACACGTTGGTTTGGTGCCTTGCGTTTGTAGGAACAAAGAAAGGCTACGGATATGAAGGATGCTAAATCCAGACCGGGGTTATAACAAACATCAGTAGCGTAGCAACTAGCTATAGCTAGTAGCATTTGCTACAAAGCTATAGCGTTTGCTAACGTTAGCGTTTGCTACAAAGCTATAGCTAGTAGCAAACATGCAATGTGCACTTTGAAGAAAGTGATTGTCTTTTCTGTTTTTGCTAGTAGCATTTCTTAGCGTTGGCTAACGCTACTGGCAAAAAAGAAAGACAATCAGCTTATTAGCTATTACTTGGGCAGTATAAAGGTATTATCATTTGAGAGTCCAGAATAGAGCTACTGTGCAAACTATTTATATTGTGGTGTAACTCACTGAAAAGCAGAAATGTAAAGTTATTGACCGTTGATCAGCATGGGATTGAAATCACAGATACACTCCGAGTTACCAGTCTTCCTCTGGTAGCCTGATTGTCAGGCATTCTCTCCGGTTTTCCCAGTTAAAGTTACTTTGTGTGAGCTCAATGTTCTGGTAGAGAAGCATTGATCACATTGATTAGGCTAGAAGATTAAACTACATTCATCCCCAAGGGTAAATTAGCATGGTGCAGCAGAAAAATAGTAGGATTCAGCAAAGGCAAAAACATATAAACACCAGTAGAACATGAATGAAGCAATAAAAGGAGTGTGGAAATTAACAGGTGACATCACATGATTTCATGTTTACTTAAATACATGCACAGGCATTTCACTCCTTGGAATCAATCAGCCTGTCAATTTGTTGTTTGACCCATAAACAGAACAGGGTGGGTGAAAGTTATATTTTAAATGATTTAGCCATTTAGTGCCATTGACCCACATTCTCTCAGGTGTAGCAGGTAATTAACACAGAGGCTTTGCCTACTTTGAAAGGGTTTAGAATGGAGTAAAATAGATAATATTAGCTATGATTTGCAGGCAACATCCATTTACTCATAAACATGCATGTGAGTGAGTGTGAAGTCTCACAATGAGAGGGTTTAACACTCACAATCTTTTTTTTTTTTTTTTTTAACAGGAGAGGGTGGTCCAATTATTGAAAAGCTATGCAGAATCATGTAAATAAAAAGCGTGATTTTGGTTTTAGTTCCATTATATATTTATTTGTTTGTTTATTTGACAGGGACAGTGCACAGCTTCTTTGCTGTACCAGAGTTAGCTATACAAATTTTCATCTGTAATCCCTGGGCAGGAGACAGCGAATTACATCTCTGTTAAGAAAATGAACACTGTAGTATAAAAACACAGTAAAATAACACAACATCATCATCAGCAACAATGATGACAATGATGACAACAATGACAACAACAAACAACAACACCACAACAATAAAAAACAGGTTTTACAACATTAAGAGACATCATGTGTTGGCATTTTCGTTTGATGGGTACATGATTGGGTTGAGTTGTACTGACCCCTACATACAAAGCTTTCCTGCAAATCTAGTTCAGCATTTCCCTACTGAAACTAGTACTGACTTAAGGGGCTTATTCTTAACATTATTCATGCAATGTGCACTTTGAAGAAAATGATTGTCTTTTCTTTCTTTTTCTGTGCAGAATGACAGCGACGTCATCGTGCTGATGGATGATGCAACTCTGGCAAATTACATCCCTTACTACGGAGACCGAATTGCCCTCTTCAATTTCTGCAAAAGTAAAAAGTCCCTCCCAAAGCGAAAACAAGGGCTTTTAGAAAAACTTTGTGAGAAGATGAAAGTCAGAAAGGAAAGCACAAAGGAAAACGCATCACATGCGGACACAAGAACAACACAGAATAAGAAGCTAAAAACAACACGAAATGTAGAGATAGGATGGATTCATAGTGACGGTAACATAGCCAAACAGGTGAGGGCAAAGCAGGGAGGTGGGACCAGAAAAGTTCAATTGGCAAATAATGCTGGATTTAAAGACGTCCTTGAAGAAGGAAAGAAACTTTTCTTTCCTGATGGAATATCTCCTAAAGGATCTGAATCAGATTTTGAGTTTGAGTTGTGGGACTTCAAACAGAACTGCCTTACTGATGAGAATTGCCTTTCCATTGGCACTATGTATGAGACTGCGTGGCTGACAATGTTACGCTTTTACGTTGCAACCAAGCCAAAAGAACATGACGATGACACTAGTGAGACATCTGAAGTGATCCTTGTCTCGGCAAGCGGTGGCAGTGAAATCACTACAGTAGAACTACAACTGGGAGATGTCATGGTTGATTTTGATGGAGTCCAGCCTGCATTAGAAATGTCTGTAATATCTGAAGTTACCTTTGGTCCCCATCTCGGCGTTGAAGAAGACCCAGAGGACACATTGATCTATGAGGGTTTTCCTATGCCCACAAGTCCAGTTCATCCAGATGATGTGATAACAGTCACTGTACATCATGCTAACACTTTCCATGACATGATTACTGCTTTCTCTGATGCAGAGATTTTGAATAAAGCACTGAATGTGATACGAATACTTCCAGACAACAAAGAAGAAGCAGGCAGCGGATCTGGGGTACTAAGAGATGTTCTCAGCTGCTTCTGGCATGAATTCTACGAGCGATGCACACTCGGTAGGACAGTTAAAGTACCCTTCCTTTGCCATGATTTTCCTGCTGCAACATGGAAGGCAATTGGCAGAATCCTTCTGAAGGGTTACCAAGATTGTCAATATTTGCCAAACAAACTTGCACTCCCCTTCCTTGAACAGGTGCTTTTTGACAATGTGTACAGTGATCTTAAAGCACATTTTCTGCAGTTTGTGAGCAGCCAGGAACGTGACGTTTTGATGCAAGCGATGAGTGATTTCGCTACAGTTGACTCTGATGATCTTGTGGAAGTTCTCGACAGCTATGGCTGTAGAAGGAGAATCACTGCTGAGACTCTTCCTACAATACTTGATGAAATAGCGCACAAAGAACTCGTCCAAACACCGAAGTTTGTGATTGACTGCTGGACGGAGATCACCAATAATCATCTCTCCCTCAGTCCAGAGGCACTGACCAAGTTGTTCTCTGACCTGCAACCAACAACAAAAAAGGTCTGTAAACTGTTGAAATTTGCCCTTGATTTGACTCCAAAACAAAAGGAAGTGGGAAATCATCTGAAAAGATTTATCAGAGAGCTTGATGAAAGTAAACTTCAGAAATTTCTGCGGTTCTGCACCGGATCTGATCTTGTTGTTACAGACAGCATCTACGTGGAATTTGAAGAGATGACAGAGTTCACAAGAAGACCGATTGGTCACACGTGTGGGAAGATTCTGCAGCTAGCTGACAGCTTTGAGAACTTCCCGGATTTCCGTTCAGAATTTAATGCAGTTCTTGAAAGCAATGTCTGGGTAATGGACATTGTTTAGACTCCCACAACCATTACTACAACAATCCACTGTTAGGAATTAAAAAGGCCTTTTCATGCTGCTAAGAAGGTTGAGGGCTTAGATTCCAACAGCAGCAACAACAGTGGCATGCTTCATCACTGCTGTGTTCAGACAGCTACAATGTAATGAAACTGTATTTTTCTCCTTTTTGCTTTTTTGTAAGTTGCAAAATTATATACTACTCAGGTGAAATATTTGTGTAAACCACCATTAAATTGCATGAACGTGTAGCCAACCCATACCTCTCCATTGACTGGAATGTTATGTTGGACAAAAGCAGGGGCTTTGTTCAAGTCAGACTAGTTCATCCATTTTTTCTACTAAAGTCTGAACTAAGTATTGGCATAATCTAAAAGCTGGCAGTTACTTGCCATGTAATCTGCCCAGTTGTACCCGTAACTTTTTGCTTTACTCACACTTAATGTAGCTTTATATTCCATTGCAGGGTTTCTTTGAATTCAGGTCTTTAAAGTTTGGATACTTTCGATGATTAAGGAAATACCACTTCCTAGTTAGTGAAAGCAAGTCTGAAGTGTAGCTTTTACTAAATACTAAAGCTATTTTGATGTTTTCTCAGGTGTCATATTGTCCTTAATACCACATCTTGTTAATCACACAGTTTGATGATGCATCTTACAGTATCTTGTGACACCAAAATCCCAGTTGAATTGCATGAGTATATAGCCAACAGTAACTCTACATCTTGGTTGTGATCTCATGCTGAGTGAGCACTTTGTTCATGTCAGACTAGTTCTGCCTTCTGAACAGACCAGGTCTTCCAGGTCAGGTCAAATTCTCTTTAATGTTGGGGCACATGTTGTGTGCTAAAATGACATGTATTTCTACAGAATGTCTAAAATAGATTAAGTTGTCCAAATCTGGCATTGCAGGCATTGTTGTGAGCAGCAAAACTGATGTAATCTCTTTTCATTCTGGACACTTTTTACTGACTTTTGAGTTCTTATGTTACGCACCTTGTGGATCAACCAATTTGATAATAGCAATGCTAAAGGGCTGTAATCGTTCAGTCATCCTTGTGGCAAATTCTCATGTTCTCAGGTGTCATGTTAATCTTTATTCAACACCAGAAAGTATTTCCTTGTTAAGCCTTGATAAGCAAGTGTGGAGTATAGCTTTAGTATAGCTGTATGCATGACTTCTTAAGCATTTACACTTGCCTAATTCTATGTTTATGGATGACTCTTGAGGTATTTGTTATAACACAGACCCTTGTTGAATTGCAAATGTTGCCTGTTAAGTGTTTGACATTTGGACACTGATGTAGAAGGTATGTTATGATAAAGACACTGAGACTATCCAAGGCTAAACATATTTTACTTTTCATCATCAAAACGAAATTGTATGCTTCATGTACTGTATGCATTATGTAGAATTTTTCATGCAGGGACCACCTTTAGCTCATGAGCACCGCTTTGGTTGAGATCTCTTGTAAAGGCTCTTTAACAGTAAAATGTTAAATGTTACTTTCAACATTGAAATGTTAGTTTAAAAAAATCAAGCCATTCTGGTTATATGCTCTTGACAGAACAGCCTATCTGGATATAAGATTTCACCATGTTATTATTGTTGTTACCAAGAAAATGTTTTTTATATAAACTTTTTATATGAATAAAATGTTACTTCTTTCACCACATTTGTATTCAGGTCTTCAGTTGAATGTTGAAGTAATGTTGATCAAGCTCCCTATCCATATGTGCAAAAAGTACGTTTTAAAACACAGTTATTCGAGAATGTTATGAAGCATTTTATAGTCATTTCACAATTTACACAAATGAAAAGCACAGTGCTTTGCATTGACATTCTGAGAATAGGGCTCTGAAATTACCAATTAACAATGGACTCATTTAATGGTGCAGTAAACACCAGTACCAAGTGCAAACTATCCACCATTAAACAGAGCTAGGGATTTACCTAGGAAAAGCATATAATGGTGTTAATGACACCTGAAAAAGTAACATAAAAACTTGTTTTTGAAAGAAAACATGAAATACAACATGAAAATTATGTTGCTGAGGGTCAAACATTTCTCAGGAATACATGGAATATCAAGGCCTAGATTTCTTATCAATACATTTTTGAGAAATAAAACTTATAATAATAATAATAATAATAATACATTCATTTCTCCCCTTTTTGCAGCAGCAGCAGAATCTTACAAGAAAGCTAGGGGTCTTGAGGTGCAATTTTTTTCTTTCAAACTTTATCTCCACTTTTCATTATTAGCTTGGCTGGAAGTACAACAGATTTCTGTGTTTTTTAATACTCGTGAATACTCAAACTAACAAGCAAACTACAGATTACACTTCTGTCTCTGAAGATTTAGAGTTACTGGTGTTGATGTCCTTAATGTCCTTAGATGTCTTGATGTCCTTAGAAGTATCCCACTGTTGAAAAAATATAACCAACTAACAGAAATGCTGAATTGTTCGGTTGGGACAAGGGAAGCACATACAGTTCAGGCCACCCCAACTATCTTCGCCATGGCTTTGGACATGACCAAATAAAAAGAGTTGGCATTTTGTTTGCCTGTACCCAAAATGCATTAATTACATTCTTACATAAGCTACAGCACAGCAACACTTCCATAGAGTACTTACAAGAAAAGGCAACTGCTATCGCATTATGTGACTGGGGTAAACTACGTTTTCATTTGTATTTAGTAAAAATTGGATTTGTACCATTGATCAAATATTTTGCTGTATTTCCTCTCTTAACATGATGTAAAGATCAGCTGCAGCAAGTGGATCTGCTGGAGCATCCCATCCATTCTCCTCCATCAGTAGACAACACAGTTCAAACACAGTTTCATCGCAAGGAAACTGGCCTTTGGGAGTACACTCTTCCTCACACAAAGTGACCTCCTCCATGGCAATAGGTTTAAGTCTATCCTCAGCACTGTGCAACTCTGGGAATGAGTACATCACAACTGGCCGACCCGGCGACGTGTCATCACTTGATCTTGGTCTGATTTTGTGTGAATTCCATGTGTGAACAACCTCGTCAAGTTCATCCTGCATAAAAAGAAGCACAGTAAATACAGAGTACAAACTTGTGAAATAGGTCCTGTACTACGTAAATGCTGCCTGTCTAAATTGAGGACTAGGTTACTGCGTTATCATTGTATGCCCACATCAAATAAGTCAATAGTGAACAGAAAAAGCACAATACGTCAACAATAATCAATGTAAAACTAAGCAGCAATAACACAATAGCACTTCCACCAAACAGCACGTGCACACAAAATGTTGCCTAATACTTTACAGGCAGTGCGCGGTGATTCTGCATTTTCAATACAACCTACAGCAACTTTTGTGGCTTGGCAAAGAAAAGGCCTATAGCAGGAGCACCAAACTGCATCGGACTGGTTTCAAGGGGGGGATCACCTTGTCTTGCCATCAGTTGGACAACAATAATATATTTATTGTAGTTTTAGTAATGAAAGAATACAAATTACATGACATAGACATGACAAGACATATGTTTTGTTAGTTACTTGAATTAGAAATAATATTTCTTTTGATATTAAAAATATAGGTTTTGGCATGCAAGCAAGCAGACCACACGTTTCATCAAGACAGTAGCTGTATAGTATGGCTCATTACAGTGACATCAAGCATGATAAGCAGGTATAGTTTACATTTTTGTATCCAGTTTATATTATTTTACTGTTAAATAGACAATACATGTGTATGTTAATATTTATTTATTTTAATTAACATTTTTACCAGGTGGGCTTAAAGGTGACGTAAGCAAAACAATATCCCACTGTCTGGGGTGGATGTAAATGACTATAGTTAATTACTTCTCTGCATGATCAATTTAGACTTTTCATGTTATATTAGTATACCATCTATAGATTAAAAAATGTAATGTCATTTGCGTAGAATAAAATATTCTGACTTTTAACCATACATTCAATGATGTTCCCATTAAGCCCACTTGACTGTGTTTCAATGGGGATTTTCTCCCTTTTCACCTTCGAACCGTTTTCCTCCATAATTTTGACCTCAGCTGATGATTCAGCTCCACAATTCAGATAATTAATACCCATATTTAAATATCAGTGATATTGCGTTGGTCAGTTAATTCTGGATAGGCCTATATTCTATCCTAATCTTAGCGATATTTTTTTTTTAATCTTTACTTTTCAGATTAGTTTTAATTTGAGATGACTAAAACCCAAAAGAACTACATTTCATGGCCACACATTATAGAAACATGACTGTACAGGGAGGGAACAATGCAAAATCTCTCATTTCTGGCAAAAAGTTGGATGGATGGAGTAGATGGGAAAATTTTATCAACATTTGAGAATAGCTTTAATTTATTTTTCAATTGTAATTTAGCTTTTTCTGTGTTCACAACACAGCAAAACCTCTGGTCACGGCTATTTCAATTGCCATTTACAGGCTGTAGGATAGGAGCGGAGACAAAATGAAAATAGCTATTGACAGCAAAGAGATTACAGATTTTAATAGAAAAGTTTGTATTGTTTTTTTAAAGATTTTTTAAATATATATATTTATTTATCAACAAATCATGAAGTGGGCTTATTCAGAACACCTGTGGCCTTAAAGGGTATGTTAGGTACCATTAAACCCATGCCAGACTTTTGACATATTTTGACCAATTAAACAATAAAAATATTAGACACTGGTACATATGAATTATTGACACTTCAAATGAGAGATTAGACTTTCATTTGAACTAACATTTTTCACTTAAATTGGGGCAGTATATATTAAAAATGTCTATAAAGTGGATTTGGTGGGCTTACTAGGGACGTTTTCCCTATTACTTACGCTACTTTTATTACCAACTCATTTCAGAAGGCGAGGAAAGATTTTTACCTGAACAAGATTAAGGAAACAGAACTGGATAAGACTTTTGTCCAAAAAGTCTCCTGTAAAGTGCCCATCATCCTGGAAGGTTTCAAACAAGTTCATCCAGAACTGCGCACTCTGTTTGCGGAGGATACTCCACCATCCCTCAATGCGCTGGTTTGCTGTGCTTCTTCCATAAAGGAAACTTCTCTCACCTGCAAAACTGTCTGGGTGGTTTCTTCGCAGAAACATCTGCATTTCTTCTACACAACCATTTTCTGTGCCCCTGTCTGCACGAGTCCTTTCTGGACATCCACCTATGCCTGAAACTGTTTTGATAAAGTAGCTTGCGACTACTTTAGGATCCCTGTTTGTGGTATAGGCCTCCATCCATAACACATAGCGGCTAAAACCGTCTATACAGCCATTGATGGCAATGCCGTAGGGCTTTAACTTATCATTGCCGTCCATGTGCCAAAGCGCATTTGGCCCTCTGCAGCTGTACTGACGTCTTCTCAAGCGTCGTGCTCGTCTTAACTCCACACCTTGTGGATCTACCAATTTGATGACGCGTCTTATGGTATCTTGTGACACAACAAATCCCCGTTGAACTGCACGAAGGTGTAGCCAACGGTAACCCTGCATCTGTCCATTTGTCATGATCTCATGCTGGACACAATCCAGCACTTCGCCCATGTCAGACTGGTTCTTCCTTCTGAATAGACCAAGTCTTCTACAAATTCTCTTCAAAGTACGGACACTTATTACTATCTGATTGTTATGTGCTAAAATTGCAAGTATTTCTTTGTTACTGAAAGAAATTCTGAAGTAGAGTTTGATTAAATTGTCCAAATCTGGCATTGCAGGCATTGTTGTAAGCAGCAAAACTGATGTTATCTATTTCATCATTTTGAGAGGACACTTTCGCAGAAACTGAAGAGGGCAATTCGGTCTCCGTAGTAAGGGATGTAATTTGCCAGAGTTGCATCATCCATCAGCACGATGACGTCGCTGTCAATCTGCACAGAAAAAGAAAGAGAAGACAATAATTTTCTTCAAAGTGCACATTGCATGAATAATGTTAAGAATAAGCCCCTTAAGTCAGTACTAGTTTCAGTAGGGAAATGCTGAACTAGATTTGCAGGAAAGCTTTGTATGTAGGGGTCAGTACAACTCAACCCAATCATGTACCCATCAAACAAAAATGCCAACACATGATGTCTCTTAATGTTGTAAAACCTCTTTTTTATTGTTGTGGTGTTGTTGTTTGTTGTTGTCATTGTTGTCATCATTGTCATCATTGTTGCTGATGATGATGATGTGTTATTTTACTGTGTTTTTATACTACAGTGTTCATTTTCTTAACAGAGATGTAATTCGCTGTCTCCTGCCCAGGGATTACAGATGAAAATTTGTATAGCTAACTCTGGTACAGCAAAGAAGCTGTGCACTGTCCCTGTCAAATAAACAAACAAATAAATATATAATGGAACTAAAACCAAAATCACGCTTTTTATTTGCATGATTCTGCATAGCTTTTCAATAATTGGACCACCCTATCCTGTTAAAAAAAAAAAAAAAAAGATTGTGAGTCTTAAACCCTCTCACTGTGAGACTTCACACTCATTCACATGCATGTTTATGAGTAAATGGATGTTGCCTGCAAATCATAGCTAATATTATCTATTTTACTCCATTCTAAACCCTTTCAAAGTAGGCAAAGCCTCTGTGTTAATTACCTGCTACACCTGAGAGAATGTGGGTCAATGGCACTAAATGGCTAAATCATTTAAAATATAACTTTCACCCACCCTGTTCTGTTTATGGGTCAAACAACAAATTGACAGGCTGATTGATTCCAAGGAGTGAAATGCCTGTGCATGTATTTAAGTAAACATGAAATCATGTAATGTCACCTGTTAATTTCCACACTCCTTTTATTGCTTCATTCATGTTCTACTGGTGTTTATATGCTTTTGCCTTTGCTGAATCCTACTATTTTTCTGCTGCACCATGCTAATTTACCCTTGGGGATGAATGTAGTTTAATCTTCTAGCCTAATCAATGTGATCAATGCTTCTCTACCAGAACATTGAGCTCACACAAAGTAACTTTAACTGGGAAAACCGGAGAGAATGCCTGACAATCAGGCTACCAGAGGAAGACTGGTAACTCGGAGTGTATCTGTGATTTCAATCCCATGCTGATCAACGGTCAATAACTTTACGTTTCTGCTTTTCAGTGAGTTACACCACGATATAAATAGTTTGCACAGTAGCTCTATTCTGGACTCTGAAATGATAAGCACCTCACCTTCACAGGAGAAATAAAGTAGGCTATAGTGATCGTATTCCTTTCAGAAGCTTTGTAATCCAGCCTTGAACTACAGTGTGTTTTTGGAGACTTTGTAAAATAAATCCATGATGATAAATCCAACATTGAATGTCTTCTGTGATTAATTATCAAGCTTTCCGGATTGAAAACAATCGTTGTTGTTGTTGTTAGCCGTCTGTTAGCAATTCCATGATGCCTTGGGTCGAGTCTGTCGACCAATCAGAGGCTGTGTTTCTGACCGTGTGGCAGCTCAGACCAACTCTGACCTTTGCTGGCGCTTGCTGTGTACTAAATTACACATCGCCTCAGTACAGCGTCTCCCTGTCAGTTAAATAGAGAGCGGAGCCGCTGTAATTTTAACGGTACTAAAAGTCATACCTACGGAATTAATTAATACCCTGGTCTACTGCAATACCTTTATACCGCCCAAGTAATAGCTAATAAGCTAAGAAAATGATTGTCTTTCTTTTTGCCAGTAGCGTTAGCAACCGCTAAGTAACGCTACTAGCAAAAAAGAAAAGACAATCATTTTCTTCAAAGTGCACATTGCATGTTTGCTACTAGCTATAGCATTGTAGCAAACGCTAACGTTAGCAAACGCTATAGCTTTGTAGCAAACGCTACTAGCTATAGCTAGTAGCTACGCTACTGACGTTTGTTATAACCCTGGTCTGGATTTAGCATCCTTCATATCCGTAGCCTTTCTTTGTTCTTACAAACGCAAGGCACCAAACCAACGTGTATTTCTTTTGCACTCACCTTTTGCTCTTCCATTACTGCAATGGCTTCCTCTGGGACCCCTCGAACACGCAGAAACTCCAATAAATCCAACAAATTCAGGTTTTTTGTGTGAATAAGTGAATAAGAATAAGTATTAAACCTATGTTTTAGTAACTGAACCGACATACACCTAAATGACCCCCTATACCTGCATGTGAGGTGAACCCAGCTCAGCTGTGCAGAGTTGGCTGGCAGAACAAAGAGAGACTGACCGGCATCTCCCAAACATTTATCACTTCCTGATTTCAGTCATGTGATCATGAGACATCATGTGACCCTGTAGGGTGTATCAATAGGCGAGTTCAAGATCAAGCAGCGCTGCGCAGCGCTGCCTAAATCGTGATGCATGCTGGGTAAAATGTGTCCACGATGACCTGGATGGGAGTGGTTTCTGCTCCGCATCTGATGTCACATGACCTTAAGTTATGGCGGGAGCGAGGCTGCTGCAGAGCAGTTGCGCAGTTGCTCTCCAGGTACTGCGCGACCCCAGACCCCCCTTCATGACGTCAGGACTTTGCCCTAATTGGCTCTCATCTACGCTGATGTATATGACGTGTGTTCCGATGAATTTCCATATCCATAAGGCCTCTGCCTCTTTTCTACTCAAATATCAAATACTTTCAGATCAGGAGCAGCCGTGTGGCCGCACCTATGGGATAGTCAACATGAATAAACCTATAAAATCCTTCATGTAACACAACAACCCTGAAAGATGTTGTCAATAAACTGCTCAGTTCTGTCAGCTTAGGGTGATGATGGAGAAGTGGTTAACTGCTGTGTCCAGTGTTATCTGTGCTATCCACTCTTATTAATTAACCCTTTCTGTTCCCGTCACATTAACAGTACAAAGAATTATCCTGAGCTGTTCTGTGTGTGATGAGATGGTGCAGCGGGACAAGGCATCTGATTCAGTCATTTGTTCTGATTATTGTATTTCATTCATTCACTGAAATGTATTTCATTCATTGTGAACAATGTTGCTATGAGAAAATGCTTCATCTTTTGTGTCTATAGTTATGCTTATTTGTTAAATGTAGTCAGCAAATTCCCCTCAGCTGTGATATAATCATGCACATAAGCAAAGTTGTCGTCATAATAAAGAGTAACTGTTGTAATTTTACTGTATTGTTATTAGGCAAGACTAACTGTAATGTACCAGATAGACAAAGTTAAGTTCAAATGTATTTAATGGTGACATTACAAGGAAAACAGAACATGATCATTTACAGTAAGACAACATTTAGGCTCTTCATCTACTCTTGATGAGCCACTGTGTGACCGTTTGAAGTGAAGCAATTACAAAGTATCCAAATTTGAAGTTGTTATTGTGACAAAGCTGTCACATTCTGCTGTCTCTAAATATGAAGTCTGTCATACACATAATCAGATGAATACATCCTGTTATGACCCCGGCTCGAGGGAAACACATGTACAACTCAAACACAGGTTAAATGCAAGTAATCTACATTTATTGTAACCAAAAATAACAAAGGAAAACCAAAATGGTGTCTGGTGACCATGCTGCTGGTCCAGGCTGCAGGGAGAGAGTGTGGGTGGGGTCACGCTGGGCTTTTAAACCCAGCAGCAGGTGCCAGGTAACGAGGAGGAGGAGACTCAGGTACTCTGTAAGACACAGCACAACAGGTCTTGGACATAACACCCCCCCCCCCCTTAAAATGGTTGCTCTAAGGCAACCTTCCAAGCTCTACAAGAGACAAAGATCATGCGTAGCTGTACACAATGTTGACACTTATGACCTTGAGAGGGCATCGGCAAGAACATTGTCCTTTCCCCGGATATGCTTGATTTCTAGGTTAAATCCTTGTAGGAACAAGCTCCATCGCATCAATCGACGGTTCGAGTTTCTCATCCTGCTCAGAAAAACAAGCGGATTATGGTCTGTGTAGACCACCAAGACCTGGCTGGAAGAAACATAAACATTAAAATGGTCAAGAGCAGAAATAAGGGCCAAGGCCTCTTTCTCAATGGTAGAGTAATGCCTCTGATGAATGTCAAACTTCTTGGAAAAGTAGCAAACCGGGTGCTCGACCCCTGAAGAGTCATCTTGAAGAAGGGCAGCCCCAACCCCAGCATCACTTGCATCAACAGCCAGTTTAAATGGCCTGTTAAAGTCAGGGGCAGCAAGGACTGGAGCACTAGCCAGCAGTGCCTTCAGATTCTCAAATGCCCTCTGGCACATCTCTGTCCAAACAAAGTTGACCTTCGGGCTAAGCAGGCTAGTCAAAGGGGCAGCAGCTGCAGCGAAATTTTTGCAAAAACTCCTATAATAGCCTGCCATGCCAAGAAAACATTTAAGCTCACGACGAGAAGTAGGAATGCCAAAACTCTGAATGGCCTCTATTTTAGCGCCAACAGGACAGACTTCTCCCCGACCAACAACCTTCCCCAAGTATGTTACGGTGGCCTGTCCAAATTCACATTTGGCAAGATTCAAAGTCAAATTTGCAGCAACAAGCCTACCAAATACTTCCGCCACCTGAGCTTTGTGTCGAGACCAGGTGGAGCTATAAATGACTACATCATCAAGGTATGCTTCGCAGTCTGCATCTCCTTTCAACACCAGGTTAACAAGACGCTGGAATGTTGCAGGTGCATTCCGCATTCCAAAAGCCATAACGGTATACTGACAGAAGTCATCAGAAGTCACAAAGGCAGAGATTTCACGAGCCCTCTGAGTAAGAGGGACCTGCCAGTAGCCCTTAAGAAGGTCTAATTTGGTGACGAAAACTGCAGACCCTACTCTGTCGATACAATCATCTAAACGGGGAAGGGGATAACAGTCTGGTTTTGTGACAGCATTAACCTTGCGAAAATCTGTACAGAAACGAAGTGTGTGATCAGACTTGTCAACCAACAAACACGGGGAGCTCCATGGGCTAGCACTAGGTTCTGCAATGTCATGCCGCAACATGTAATCCACTTCTTTACTCATCAGTCGGCGTTTCTCAGGATTTGCTCTGTAAGGGTGCTGCCTAATAGGCGCAGCCTCACCGACATCGATATCGTGCTGGAGAACGTTGGTACATGTAGGCACATCAGAGAATAGTGTAGGATGTTTACCAATCACTTCAATGATGTCAGACCGATTTGATGGCTCTAAATAAGACAGATGGACATCCAAATTGGATATGATCTCTGAATTCAGAAGCCTACCATGAGACACTCCACGATCAACAACCCCATCAGTGTCCTTCTCACCCACAAGGATTGGAGAGCTCAGCACAGCAACAGTCTTCACATCTGCAAGTTCCGCCTGGCTCCTCTCACAATATGGTTTCAAAAGATTAACATGGCAGAGGCGCGTTTTACGTTTTCGTTCTGGTGTCTTTATCAAATAATCACACTCACCAACCTGACGCTCAACCACATATGGGCCACTGAATCGAGCTTGTAAAGAAGACCCCAAAAGTGGCAGCAGCACCAACACCTTCTCACCTGGAGAAAAAGTTTGATGCCTTGCCTTCTTATCGTACCACCCCTTCATCCTTCCCTGGGCTTTACCCAAGTTCTGCCTTGCCAGCTCACATGCTGTTCTCAGCTTAGACCTGAAATGACAAACAAAATCTAGGAGATTTGTGGCTGGAGATTGATTTACCAGCCATCTGTCTTTTAATAGTTTCAAAGGGCCCCGCACAGTATGCCCAAACACTAGTTCAGCTGGACTAAAGCCGAGGGACTCTTGAGTGACTTCCCTAGCCGCAAAGAGGAGCAAAGGGGTTCCATCATCCCAATCTCTGTCAAACTCTTTACAGTAGGCTCGCAACATAGACTTAAGGGTCTGGTGAAACCGTTCTAAGGCTCCCTGAGACTCTGGGTGGTAAGCAGATGAAGTGCAGTGCTCAATGGACAACTGCTGGAGCACCTGGGAGAACACGCGGGACATGAAGTTAGACCCTTGGTCAGTCTGGATAACTCTTGGCAGACCGAACACTGTAAAGAACTTGATAAGGGCCTTTGAAATGGCTGAAGCGGTGATTTTACGTAGAGGGATAGCTTCAGGAAACCGGGTAGCTGTACACATGATTGTCAATAAGTACTGGTTACCTGATTTGGTACGAGGAAGGGGACCCACACAATCAATCAAAATACGCTCAAAAGGCTCTCCTATAGCAGGAATAGGATGTAAAGGAGCTGGTGGAATTTTCTGATTGGGCTTACCGATAGTTTGGCACACATGACATGTCCTACAATGTTCAACAACATCAGATTTCACACCAGGTCAAAAAAAATGTCTCAGTACTCTGTCCAAAGTTTTCTTAATTCCCATGTGACCAGCAAGACAATGATCATGGGCCAACTGCAAGACATCGTGACGATAGACACTTGGAACCACAACTTGGAACACACTACTCCAATCATCATAACAGGACATTTTAGGAGAAGTCCACTTTCTTATTAACACACCATTGTTCAGAAAATAGCCACCAGACACAGTAGTCACCTCGTCTTCAGAAACAACCTCGTCAAAAAGGGGAGACAGGGTTACATCTTTACCCTGCTCGCACTTGAGCTCATCACAAGAGGGGAACACTTTACCAAATCCCAGCATGTCACCCTTAGCTAAAAATGTATCAAACAGTGCAATATCAGAATCAGCTTCTTGGATTTGTTTCTTTTTCTTTAGCATGGCACGGGTGGCAACACAAACGGGGAATGTCTCTGGATATTGCTTCTCAAGTTCATCTGGGCTTTTGGACACTAAAGGGAAGGGAACCACCTCAGGAGCAGCAAGTACTCTACCACCGGCAAGATCATTTCCTAAGATTAAGGATACCCCTTCAATCGGGATGGAGGAACACAGAGCTACAGCAACCTCTCCAGAAACAAGACCAGTTTCAAGTTTGAGGTTATGCATTGGCAGGGACAGATAACCCCCCCCCCCCCCCCCCCAAAACCCTTGGACAAGGGCATTAGAGCCCAAGGCAGACTGGTCAGTAAACTGTAAAAAGTAATGTAAAATCAAAGACTGAAAAGCTCCAGTGTCTCTCCAAATCTTAATAGGTTTCTTGGTTGTAGAATGACCAAGGGAAACAAAACCATCCATAAGAAAAGACGAAGAGCCAGCCAGCTCACACTTCTGAACTGGTTGGTCCATGTTTTGAGTGCTATAGTTTTTTGCAGATTTTATTAAGGCAACAGGTTTACAAGATTCTTGCTTCTTACTCAAGACAGGGCAGTCAGCAATGAAATGACCACTGTTCTTGCAATAGAAACAAACCTTTTCTACGGGAGTACTCGCAGTAGCCAACTTTCTAGTAGAAACTGTAGAGACAGTGGGAAGAGGCTTTGGAAACCGAGCTCTATTAAACAAAGCCCTTCCTTTTTGCTCACCTTGTTCGCTATCAAAATTTACCTTATGTGTCAACTCAAACTCATCTGCCAAAACAGCAGCTTTATCAAGAGTTGTCACTTTTTGCTCATTAAGATAAATACACACAGCTTTAGGCAGACAGTTTTTAAATTCCTCAAGCAGAACCAATTGTTTAAGATCTTCCTTAGTTTCCGCTTTCTGCGACTTACACCAACTATTAAAACTGGTCTCCTTTTCTTTCGTAAAGTCAACATAAGTCTGTTCATCCAGCTTACTGAGGCTTCTAAAGCGCTGGCGGTACGCCTCAGGAACGAGCTCGTAAGTTCTTAATATGGCATCTTTAACCTTTACATAGTCCTTGCTATCCTCAATGCTTAACCTCTCTGCACCCACCCGCCCGCCGACGGGCGATTTCAGATAAATGACTGTATGTCTACACTGCGCAGTGACGTATCCCGCTTCATCTTTCATCAATATGGACATACTATACGTCGTTAGAAAGGGGAGAATCTCCGCAATTCATTCATCCAGTTGATTTTGCAGAAATCATGAGCACCAAACCATAAATCATTGATATTCACCAGCATGGTAAACGTGAGACACAAGAAACACACGGCGACTCCCTACCTTTGAAGCGGCCATAAAGCCGTAATATGTGTCCATTCCTCAATTATCTATATTCCAGTTGTCCGTAAGAATCCACTGATCAAAAGCATCAAAATGGTTTTTCATAAAATTATTCCAGCTTGTGAATATCGTCCTGTAAAGTCCATTTGTTTACCGTCTGCCAACTTTGTCCGGCAAATAAAGTCCATACTTTACCGGCCGCACCGAAATGTTTTCTAGTTCCTGTATGGTAATGTTGGGTATGCTTGTTTTCATCACTTTGCTGGCTACAAAATAAAAGTGTCCCCATCTTTTTCTGTTGAGTTTTCACCCCAGCAGAGCCCCTGAAGTAGATCGAGCGCTGCCTGTTTGAAGGACCAATAGACTTTGTTTACTGTTTTTCGCTGCCTTAGTATAGGAATAGCGTATTGGCTATCGACATGTCAATAACTCAGGCTTCTAGCCAATTATTTTACCTTTCTAATGAGGGCAGGCGTGCCCAGGTCAGGTATTTATGAGCCGAGGGGTTTCCGTGCGTCTGGCGACTTTGGGCGGACTTTACGCAGCAGACGCACGGTGAAGAGACGCAGCAAACATTTACATTTCTTCATAGGCATTTTCAGAGTTTACAATGGCGAAAGCCAGGAAGAAATCCAAATATATCCGAGAAGATGACCAGGAATGGACTATAGCATCATCTGATGAGAGTCAAGACAGTGAGTATGACTCTGAGAGAGAGGAGATGTTCGCTTAGGGACTTGACGACATCTTAGATCGGTGAGTAACGTTATCTTTGATCATGTTTTATTTATTTATTTAGCCATGAGTGAAATTTGAATGAAAGTTAGTGGGTGGGTTTTTTTTTATGATTACAGTGAACAGTACAGTATACATTAGCATGTCATAAATGATGCTAAATGGTTAGCGCCCCAGGGCCTAATTAGCCTTACTAAGCCTAGCTAGCTAGCTAGCTACTCAACTACTCAACTAAAGTTATGTAATCCTTGTAATCCTATTCTATAATGTCAGGGGTTTCCCTGCCATTATACGGCTTAGGCGCGGCGCCCAAGCGTTTTTGCCTCCCGCCTAAGCAGGGTTCTCCCCAGATGGTGGAACAGCGGCGCTACACCGCTATACCGCTCAGTCAGCGGCGCTATACTCCGCGCGTGACGGTGACGGGTGTCCGTCCCCCGGCTGACGGCGATGAGCGTCCATCCGTCCGTGTCTCTCTCTTCCCCCCCCCCACCCTGGACAGACGGTGCGACGAGGCTCAAAATGAATGTAATTCATTTTCAGCCTCTAATTCCCTTTTATTTAGATTTTTTTTTTCAAGCTTGTAAACAAATTGAACTAGATCTTTTTCACTGACCAGACACTGGGAATATTCCCCCAATTCAATTATTCTGTTTATGTACAGTTATTTCCCTGATGTTTTTGTGTAATATATAATATCATTTCCGTGTTTATTTGTTTCCTATGTAAATAACACCCCATTGAAATGCATTTATATATTTTTTCATTATATTTGGTAACATTTGTGCATTGCATTGTGTTTTGTAGGTCACAGTCTGACAGTGACGTGGATTGGGAGCCTCAAAGTAGGACACTCAGACGCCAAACCCCATCTCCTGCTGAAGGTGGTCGGCAGAAGCGGCAACGATCCTCTGCATCCACCAGTGCTACCTCCCCCGCTGCATCTTTCACTGCCCCCTCTGGCTCAGGGGACGCTGCAGCTTCTACACCAACTGCTGGACGTTCCCGTGCTGCCAGACGTGCCCGGGGGAGGGGCAGAAGAGGAGGATCCTCCAGAGCACATAGCTCCCACACGGAGGAACAACAGTGGCATGATGTGGGGGATGACGACGTTGAGCCTGCTCAATTTGCCTTCATGCCGGTTAGACAGCCCGGACCACAGCAGGAGACCAGAGTGGCAACCAGTCCACTGCAGTTTTTCAGACTGTTTTTCACCGACGCAGTGCTTGGGACTTTGATGGCAAACACTAATATTTTGTTGATATTGGCACAGTTATACATACAGTAATAGTGTATTGATAGATAATACAATCCTTGTTTGAAATTCAGTTCAGTATAGTCTGTCATTTTTGTATAATGGTAACTATTCTGTAGTGTCTTGTCACATGACAATATCTCAATATGGCCACCTAGAAGCGTGTGGAAACCCCTCCAACCACCCATCAAATGAATGTGTGAATAAATTATGTTTTGAATCATGGAGAAAGGTTTTATAGTCACCAGAATGCTTCAGTAATGTTTCCAGTGTCACAGAAGTGAGTAAAAGCATTTGGCACAATTTGGCCATTTGGAGATGTTTTGGAGAGGTTCGTGGACGCCAGTGAACCACAAACTAAAACCTCCATAACTCCCATAAGGGTAGGCCTAGAAGTCTAAAATTTCACCCAGGTGTAGTTGACAAGATGAGGAAGGTATGTGCTATATTGCCATATGCCTCACATAAAGCACATCCTAGTTATTGTTATTCAAATATGACCTATTATTTTCGAAGACAAAAAAAATGTTTCAGAGCCATGTTTGAACTGATGTCATTTTGGTTGTGTGTATGGTACATGCTAAATAAACACATTTACAGAAACTAGAGGTTGTCAGCTTTCAAATGGCGTATCATACATCCATCTCGGACTTGTAGTTCTTGTGTTATCAGCTTTTCCATTTGGGTATGCTAAATAGGTGAAGTTACTGAAAATAGGTGGGTGTGAACAGGTTAAAGCAGAGTAAGCTTCCTGTGCTCTCCCCACCAAAACGCTTTGTAAAAGCAATGTCCAGGCATGTGTTGGCCACTTTGAAACCGTAGCCACACGTTCGAAATGAAGAAAATATTTTTCAACATTCTTCTCAGCGAATGGAGGTACCAATCTGATGTTTCTCACTACATCAAACTGAGAGGACGAAGCGCTCGATGAGTTTAGAGCAGCATGTTTAAGTTCAACTTCTTTAAGGAAGCGTTCATGTTCTAAATGCATTTGTTTTTCTCTAAGAAGACGCTCTTTTTGGGCATCTTCTAATTGTAGTTCTTGAAAAGCCAGTTCTTTTAACCTTAACTCAATTTCACGCTCTGACATTTGAGATGTTACAAGTTGTTGATATGCTGGTGACGATGACGATGGCTTAAGGACTTAGTCCTAAGTGCATCCCTTATACTATCTTTAAGCCGTTTATCGCTACTGGCAATCTCAATGTCATAGTGACTAGCAAGGCTAAGAAGCTGTTCTTTAGTAAGCTGGCAAAGCAACTCCTCTGATGGTGCACTAATAAAGTCATTGAGTGATGCCATGCCAGATAACTTTCCTAAGTCAAAAGTGAGAAGAGAAAAAACAAAAAACAAAACCCAAATCAACCTAAACTATAAACCAATTACACAATATTTCAAATTAACCAGTATGCACAATGCACACAAAATAAAGTGTCCAATACTACAAGCAGCTAGTCACAAATGGTCTCTACTAAATGGCTCTAGAAACCATGATCACAAAAATAGGCCTAGAAACCCCCCATCAAGCTACTAAGGTAGCACAAAATGTTGCCCATACAAAACCATTAACAAAATGGAACCTGCTGGCAATTAAACTAAGGAAACTTAGGGAGAACTAGCCTATAAAGTCAAGTTACACATCACTTGACAAATTGAAAGCTGCACCAAAATACAAAATTAGGATCCTAGGCACGCTACCACCTTTGTCCCCCATAAGGCAATAACTACCTCACCTAACTTTACCAATCGATCACTATTGAGTCGGTGAGCAAACCTCTGAGTGTAAATGATCGAGCAAGCAAGCCCCCCTGGTACCTGCCTAACTTCAAACTAAGCCTACCTGCCTTCTGAGACGTGCCGGGTTCGAGGCTTCTTTAAAGCAAAACCTCAGGAAACCTTAGCCATATGACCAAGGCCCCTGAGATGCTCGCCCCCACCAGAGACATGTCTCCACCCAGAGTTGCCTCAAAAATAAAAAAGGCAAAATAACAAATAGTATACCGAAGGAAGGACAGATTGCTCTGCTCAGCTGGCACACTCCCTAACTAACCAGGGATCACTCACAAGCTTAACCCAGAGACACTCAGATATTATACTCACCATACCCACCAGGAGAAGACCACAGCTGCTCCCAGCCACATTGCCAAACACCA
The DNA here is from genome assembly GCF_900880675.1 of Sparus aurata. Classification (NCBI taxonomy): domain Eukaryota; kingdom Metazoa; phylum Chordata; class Actinopteri; order Spariformes; family Sparidae; genus Sparus; species Sparus aurata. The sequence goes on from NC_044194.1 coordinate 35,290,460, forward strand.
CCAAACCTATAAGATTACACAGTCTAGGGGAAAAAAAAAACCGACACAACACATTTTTTTTATCTTGGACGAGCCCCCAATATGTTATGACCCCGGCTCGAGGGAAACACATGTACTACTCAAACACAGGTTAAATGCAAGTAATCTACGTTTATTGTAACCGAAAATAACAAAGGAAAACCAAAATGGTGTCTGGCGACCATGCTGCTGGTCCAGGCTGCAGGGAGAGAGTGTGGGTGGGGTCACGCTGGGCTTTTAAACCCACCAGCAGGTGCCAGGTAACGAGGAGGAGGAGACTCAGGTACTCTGTAAGACACAGCACAACAGGTCTTGGACATAACAATCCTCTGCAAAAAGACAGGCTTGACACAGGTCTTGATCCCCGGTCGTCTGCATGCAACACGGCAGTAGTTCCACTGCTCTATTCCCTCAGCCCAAATGTTTTAGTTAGCTACTACTTTGAACATCTCAGATTGAATAATTTCCGAAGGAGATTAATATGAGGAAAAGGCCAGCAAAGTTCCCATAGCATCAGGTAACAAAACTGATCGCAGTCTTCTTCCCAGACGAGGAAGAAGGCAAACACCGCAAACTCAGCCAAGTCACGTCACATCTACGGGAAGAGAGAGTGTCCGACTTCATAGCAGCATTTGTATCCCCGCCCCTGCAGTCGCCAGCAGATCTCGCTGATGTGATCAGGCAGCAGGAGGTCAACTTGAACGCGCCCAGTGTTGCCACTCAGATCCCCACACTGGGGTCTGTAATGTTGTTCAGAAACACATTACTGGGTGAAATGATCCTGCTATCCTGAGAGTAGTCATTACATTATGTATTCAGAAAAAGGAACAAAAATAATCGTACCTCTGTGGCAGCTGTAGGAAAAATCTGACCAATCCGTGCCATCCAGCCCGGATAGCACGGATTGGTCAGATGCCTTCATGTCTCATTCTGTCCCTCCCTCCTCAGCGGGTGCACACGTTACGTTTCACTGATGCCAGAAATATTCAGCACACTCCTCTGCAGAAATACCAGTTGCAGGAGAAGACGGTCATTTGGTTACAATGGCATAGAAAATGCAGCCAGCGTTACTTGTAACAGCTAACCCCGCTAAAAAGGCAAAGAAAAGAAAGCCTGAGGCAGAAAAGGCTGCGACAAAAAAGGCTCTGGATGAAGAAAGAAGTCGGACCGAGTCAACATCGGTGCAGCGTTTGAGCGGTGGAGACAACTGGGGCATGTGAAGGGCTTGAAAAGTGATGCAGAGGCTGCTCTCTTTCTGTTGGACAGGTAATTATTTGTTTTGTTTCAGGGGGATTTGTTATTTTCATGAAATGTGAGGTTTGCCAACTTAACTACGTTTGTAGCTCGTATTAGCCCAATGCTAACGTTAGCTTCATTGTGTGTTGTTTTATAGCCATGAGAATGGCTAATGAGTCGGCCCAATTTCCACTGAATACGGGTCCGCCTTCCGACAGTCCCCATCGGTTGCGGTTTGAGTCCGCCACGGCGCAGTTCGGTAGACAGCTGGCCTCACGATGTGTGCTGGTGTTTTATTTTGAAAAGTAACCGGATGTAGTTTGTTATTTTGGCGCTTGACTTCCTGTCTGCTTCGTGCTAAATTCAGCTGAATTGCTGCATCTTGCTCCGGCATCTCCTTCTCCCTGCTGAGTCCCACCACAGACATATGTATTTATGTCTATGAGTCCCACTGCCAGATGCATAGTGTTGTGTCGGTCGCGAACGTGTCGTTCAAACGAACAAATCTTTTGAGTGAACGAAGTGAACGGAATCACTTCATGAACTGATTCGTTCCTTTCTCAGTTCAGTTGAGCTCAGCTGCAAGCATGCTGGCCGGGAGTGGGACTGCCGCGACTCATACAGAGAACTGTAAGGACATGATTCACGTTCGAGCTGTGATTCGATCATGATTCGCGAACCTACTGCACACAGAGAACTGTCGCTGAGGACGTAATTCTCGTTCACGTACTGTGCCAAAAGTGGCGCTGTGTCACTCACTCACTCACTCAGGGCAGAGGAGTTGATTCACGTTCAGTAACAGTACTGCTAAAACTAGCGCTGTGTTGCTAACATCCGTGTAGCATCATGCACAGTAAAAGTCACTCACGTTCCTCTGCAGGTCGTTTGCGAACGTGATTCACGTTCACGCTGATTCAGTGACAGCACAAATGTGATTCACGTCCTCAACAGGTCATTCGCGAACGACCTGCTGAGGACGTGAATCACGTTTGCGCCGTCACTCACGGTCGCGAACATGATTCACGCTCATGCTGATTCAAGTGACAGCGCGAACGTGATTCACGTCCTCAACAGGTTGTTCGCGAACGAGGGACGCCAGGACGTGAATCATGTTCGCGCTGTCACTCACTAATGATTCGCGTCGCTGAGGACGTGATTCTTGTTCACGTACTGTGCTGAAAGTGGTGCTGTGTCAGTCAGTCACTCACTCAGGGCAGAGGAGTTGATTCACGTTCAGTAATTGTACTGCTAAAACTAGCGCTGTGTTGCTAACATCCGTGTAGCATCATGTTGATTGATTTTACTGTGCACAGAGGACACTTTCACCGTGTAATAATTTTAGTGCATGTATACCACTCAAAGCAGCGCTGCGTCTCCCGCGAATGATTGGTACTATAGTCCGTGAACGCACCGTCCCTCAGTAAGTGAACGTGAACCTCAGGGCTGAATCATGAACTGAATGACGGATCGTTTGGCTGCTTATCAGTTCAGGGAGTTGGAGAGCACTTAACGATTCGGTGAACGAATCTTTTGAACGAATCATTTTAACACACACTACAGATGTGCGTTCAAGTTTGTGGGGTAGTGGCTTTGGACGGAGCACAGACGGGATGGGGAGGGGGGGGTGGAACTTAGAGGAGGTGCCACTTTCAAATCTTGCTAGCTCTTTTGCTAGTTCTCCAGGATTGTAGACCCTAGCTTTAATTCTTATTGCTGTTCAATCATCCAGTATGGATGCAGATACATTTTTATTGGCCTTCAGAAGTTTTCCCTCACGCAGAGGGAAACCCTTTGAACTCCTCCCTGATTGTAGGACAAATTTCAGAGCAGGAGAGGCAGAACTGCAAAACGCTTTCCAGGCTATGGAACCAGACTTAAAGAAGCAATTAGCATACACACAAGTGAATTTCCAATTCAATCCTCCATCTGCCCCACAATTTGGTGGAAGCTGGGAAAGCGAAATAAAATTTGTTAAAATGGCCCTCTATGGAAAAGCAACCAACAGAAACAGTCCTGCAGTGAGGTTGAGGTTGAAGGCATCCTGAATTCAAAACCTCTCGGACATGTTTCCTCTAACCTTGCTGATCCAGATTCAGTCACACAAACCATGCTGCTGATGGTGCGCCCAACTCCTCTCTTCCTCTGGCAATATATTCGTCAAGTGAGCTTCTTGGCAGAAGAAAATGGTGTCACAGTCAGATCTTAGCAGACCATTTCTGGACAGAATTTATTCGCCATTATCTCCCAAACCTTCAAACCAGGCAAAAATGGAAACCTGATAAGGAAAACCTGGATCTAGGTCAGGTTGTTCTGATAGTTGACTCCTTCCTCCTCTTTGTCTCCAAACTTTTACCAGGCTGAGTGTGTGTTAGTGCTCACCTGAGTTTGCCATTTGTATTTGAGAATCCCTCACTGTAAGTAGCATGTTATCTGTTTCATTTGGATAATGAAGTTTATTATTCAAAATATTAATTGTATCCTAATTTACAATCATTTAAATTATTTGGAGCTGGATGTCTGATTTGTTTGGGCAAATATTTGAATTCGTTCTTTCTTTTAGAGCCATGGCAATCAACTAGGAGGAATTCTAATGCCAACATGCCCATAATTCTGTGAAAAAAAACAAGACAAATTGATTTCAACCTGTGTTTCCTGGCGGTTTGTCTATTATTAACATTTAAAACAGGTGGATGGAAATCCAGACAGCTTAACTAGCGTGATACTTAACTTTAAACAAGAAAGTACGATATTTTAACTTGCTGGCTACAGGCTGATAAAATAATACAGCAACTAATGTTAGCTTCTGTTAACTAGTGGCTAATGTTACATGCACAAACAGCCTAATAGGCAGCCAGGGCACATGAATCAAACCAAATCGAATCAAATGAATCTTTATTTGTATGGCGCTTTTCATACAGAAGAGTAGCTCAAAGTGCCTTACAGAGGTTAAAAACAACAGAAAAGAGAAACAGCAAATAAAATCAAGAGAAGAACATTAAAAGAACCCAACCCCCCCACCCCCACAGACATGCACAGAGACATACAGAAATACACACACACACTCAAACACACATACGCACGCAGACACACAGACTCACACACTCACACCCACACATACACTAGCTGTCACTAGTGAGACATGGCTGGGCAGCGAGACCTGAGGCGTGGAGAAAGCTAACTTTGGGGGGCCAACCACACTGAGAGAGATCTTGGTCCAAGGCCGCAGAAAGCGCTGCCACAGGGACCACCCCAACCCGGGCAGACAAGAGGCCCCACACCACGGTGCGGAGCCCCCTAGCCGCCCGGGCCAGCACCCCCAACGGCCAGACCAGAGACAACTCCCAGTCTGGCAGGCCCCCATGAGGAAACACTGGAGATTAAAAACTGACTGTCTTAAATAGTAAAATAAAGCAAAAGACATAGAGGCTAAAAACATGAGGGACTAAGACATAAAAGCATAGAGGCTAAAAATGTGAGAGATTAAAACGGTAAAAAGGGATAAAGGATACAAGTGCTCTGATTAGCACAGCATAAAAGGAATTAAGAAGAATTTGAAAAATCAATTAAAAGCCTGGTTAAAAAGGTGGGTCTTGAGCCTCTTTTTAAAAACCTCAACAGTCTCCACGACCCTGAGGTTCTCCGGCAGACTATTCCACAGTCGGGGCCATAAAAACTGAAAGCCGCCTCCCAGTGCTCTTTTGAACTAACCTGTGGTATGGTTAAAAGGCCGGTGCCGGAGGACCTCAGGGTCCGCTGGGGCTGATAGGGTAAAAGCAGGTCAGATAGGTAAGAAGGCCCAAGACTGTTAAGACACTTAAAAACTAGTAAAAGAACCTTAAAATCAATCCTGAAATGCACAGGGAGCCAATGCAGCGACTTTAAAACCGGTGTAATGTGCTCTCGCCCTCTGGTCCTCATCAGCACTCGTGCAGCTGAGTTTTGTAATAATTGTAAAATCGAAATGCTCTTTTTGGAAGGCCAGAGAGCAGGGCATTACAGTAGTCTAAGCGACAGGAGATAAAAGCATGCATCAGTACCTCTGTGCTGGCCTGAGAGAGAAACGGGCGGACTCTGGCTATATTCTTAAGATGGTGTGATGTGTGGAATAAAACTGAGCTCAGAGTCAAAAATCACACCCAGATTTTTTACAGATTGTGATGGTTTAAAATCCTTAACTTTGGTAAAAGTTTCTCTTTCTGGCCTCCAGGACCAATGAGTAGAACCTCTGTTTTGTCCTGGTTGAGCTGTAGGACATTTGCTGCCATCCATGTCTTGATATTTAAAATGCAGTTAAAAAGGACATCAATAGGCCCTGTGTCATCAGGAGACACGGTGATGTACAGTTGCGTATCGTCAGCATAACTATGAAAGCTGATGCCGTGCCTCCTGATGACGTCCCAAGGGGAAGCATGTACAGATTAAAAAGAGTTGGACCTAAAATTGACCCTTGGGGAACTCCACACTTTATTTTGTGGGTTTCTGAGGAACATGTGTCCATACTTACAAAGAAGCGTCGATCTGTGAGGTAAGAGACGAACCAGTTAAGAACAATACCAGAGAGGCCGACCAGTTTCCTCAGTCTATTTAATAAAATGTGATGGTCCACTGTATCGAAGGCGGCGGTTAGATCCAGTTGTACCAAGACTGTGAGTTTATGGTTATCTAAGTTGCACCTGATGTCGTTTTCTCGGTACTGTGGTTCGTCCTGAAACCAGACTGACACTTACCTAAAATGTTGTTTGCGATTAAAAAAATCATTCACTTGGTTAAAAACAAGTTTTTCCAAAATTTTACTTAAAAACGGTATGTTGGATACAGGCAGATAATAATTAAAGATGTTGGGATCTAAGTCGCTCTTCTTCAGAAGGGGCTTCACCACCGCCGTTTTAAAGGAGGCGGGGAAGACATCGTCTGAAAAGAGCAATTCACCATGTATAACAGCTGATCCTCAAAGAATCCACAAAGTGTTTTATAAAACGGTGTGGGAATTGGGTCTAATAGGCAGGTTGTGGGCTTTACTTGGGAGAAGACTTGACCAAGTGTCCTCGCATCAACCAGGGCAAAACTCTCCAGTGTTTCCTTTGGTAAAATCAATGATCCAGGTGTGTCGACATTTAAAATCTATTGAGGCAAAAGACAGTACTGCTAAATTTCTGCAGGAGTGCTCTGTAAAATCTGGATAAAATTTGCAGCCACTTCAGAAGTTAGGTAGCGTTTCCTCACTGTTCTCACTGGGGCCTCCCGCTTGTTAAAACTGGTGATTGTAAAAAACACACAAAAGTGGTCAGACACAGCAAGGTCCACAACAGAGGGCGAACGCCATAGGTTATGACAAGGTCCAGGGTGCGTCCCCTGCTGTGGGTCGGCTGTGTGACATGTTGATTAAAATCTAGGCAATGAAGAATGTTTAAAAATTCTCTCGACATTGGATCTGAGGAATAATCTATGTGGAGATTAAAATCACCCGTTATTAAAGGAACTTAGGGCAGGATCACGAAATAAGACTCAATAGCGACACGACGGCCGTTTGGGTAACTGCAGCCATCAGCCAAGCCGGCGCGGGAGCGCGCATGAACTCTTCACAGCAGTGCAGCTGATGCTGTGACACGGTTATTTGTTTGCTCACTGTTCACGCGACCATTTACTGCAAGACTTCCTCGCATACCTCCGCGGAACTACCTTGGTAGCCTACATCAGTGAACAGCATGATGTCAAGAGACGAAGTAAGTAAACTAAGTGTTTATCTTAGTGCAGCTTTAGTATGTTTCTTTGACAACATTAGCGCATCAATTCAGCAAAACGACAGTTGTAATGTAAAGTACGCTTACCTTATACTGGCCAAATGGTTACTAAAGTTCAAATTTCACCAGCCACAGTGAATAACAAGCTAGCGAAAACCATTGCTTTGTGATTGAAGCTAATGTGACTGCTAACAATGTTATGGTGTTTGACGAGCATTTGGCTTGTGGCTGCAGCTAATTTCTGAATGTGGTAATTACCAACATAGCTAATATTTATAACATTGGATAAAGCTTGCTAACAAGCTGACATTAGTGTGCAGTCATTATCATGTAACAGCAATAGTATGATTCAATATCTCAAGCCACGTTATGTGCCAGTGAGATCATTTGTGAAATCATTTCCATTATTAGACAATATAAATGGTATAAATAGCACTGCGCCATAACAAAGTAAATACAAGGAAAACACAAATGTCATTATGTCATAACTGGTATTATACTAAGTTGAATCAGAATAAAAATAACATCAAATAAAATCAAAACATCACTTTGAGGATTACTAAAGTTATTCTTATTAGTATTGTTCTCAATGTTTTTTGTTTCAGGATTTGGAATTGACTCTGGAAGGAGTGGCACACATGGAGATGTACTGCCTGGATGAGGGTACACTGCGTCTGGTTAGGATGACGTGGAACAACATCTTTGCTCTCGAGGACAGCCAAGATGTGGGCAGCGATAACCGAGAGTTTCGGTTTGCTTCCTACCGGCGATTTACGATCTGGCAGGATGGGCACCAGAGAAGAGGGAACTGAAGGCCGATACCAAGCTGCTGTGTTCTTCGTATCTGGTTAAACTTCCCTGACCCCTTTGCAAACTACACAGGTTACAAAGAAGCTCCGTTTAGGGTGCCTGACTGATATTTTCTCCTGTTTTGTGTCCTTGTGACCACAATACCTAAAAAAAAAAACATTTCTTAGCCAAAGATTCCACTTTCATCCAAAAATAAAAACTATTTATGTACATTATATATTTTTATATTTATTTTCAAAGTTTACAGTATTTTTCAAATTTGCAGTATACAAAGTTTTATTTTGTATTTTTTTACATGTTTATAATAAAATAAATGTGTGGTAAACAAGACGGTCTTGTCTTCTCTCTTTTCTTGCTCACGTCTCTGGATCATGTAGCTGAGGCCTTTATGGAGAGAAGAGAACAGTAGCATTAGAACACATACCAATGCTCCATAATCAAAACTGGTAATTATTATGTTATATTATAACATTTTACAATGTTTTGTCTATATTCTGAAAAGATTGAAATTCCTAATGACCAAAACTTAGAAAGTGAAAACATACTCACCCCTCAGACACTGGTTCAATTGGGGATAATCGATGAGAGAGTTTAGCAGCTATTCGCTTGCTGGGTGTTGATGCTCTCATCTCCTTACTTCCCCGAGTAGCAGCTTCAGGAGTCTGCTTCTTCTGATAGCTGGAAAACAGCAATATTTTAAAAAGTTAGAGTCTCAGTCAGCAAGCTGGCTGTGACTTTGCTACCTTGGTGTCTTTTCTCTTTGGTCAGAACAACTATGGCCATGCAATGTTTGCCTGTAACAATAATAATATCAAAATACTTGCCTCAGTCAGTACTATTGTGTGTTTCACTTTTACAAACAATTTATCCTGCTTTACTTACAACGTAATGTATAATGTCTGGAACAATCTTGTGTGTAAGGTACAACACGAGAAAAATAAAGGATAAAAGCTCTATTGATGAGTTGAGACCACTCTTTTAGCCCACCCACCCCAAAGGACTCAACCACACAGACGTGCTTCACAAGCAAGGTCGTAATAATGATAACAATAATAATAACTTTACCAGACCTGTAGACACGCACAATATCAATTATTATATAGCACCACCTGAGCTCGTTTACATTGTGCACTTCACGGTTAGCTCTAAACTGCCTTTTATTCAGCTACATCACAACAGTATCATCAACTCGTCAACACAATAGCCCCCAAGCCATTGCCTGTAAATACCGTTACTGTACACCCCAAATACTGTATTTACCAGGGACAGGAACTAGACGGGAGCCGGTGCTGTGTGTATGATATATTTCACTGTACAGATTGTAAAGCCCACTGAGGCAATGTGATTGTGATTTTGGGCTATATAAATAAAATTGACTTGATAGCCGTATCCCCTACACTCACGAAGCAGCCGGGAAGCCGGCTCGCTGTGTGTAGCTAGCGGCTAATATGACTACATAGACCCAAACAAACCGTTAGCCTGTTGCTACAGCCAGCTGCTAACGTCACCTCCCAGATACAAGTTGGGCTTTCGGTCCCATATCTAAAAGGGCATATTTCTAACTATTCGGTTTCAGACTGAAGGACCCTGGAAAATGCGCAGTCTGTAACTTGTTAGTAAATGTTACTTGTTAGCGGCTAGCGCTACGTTAGCCGCTAACGCTACGTTAGAAGCTGACGCTACTTTGCACTTTAGCTCACTCCGAGTCCTCGGTGATCTCATAAGATTTTCAAATCAAGCTCTAAAAATGACCTGTAATGTATTCTTACCTGGTTACGAGGAAATTAGCCATGTCAGCATCCGTTTTTTTAGTCCCAGTTCAAGCTGAAGCTGCCTCTATGAGTCGAAGGCATATCCAATGTATATTTGCGTGCCAGCCCGGCTTTAGTCATAACTTCTTTTAGACTCACGACTTGCTACTGATAAAAACCTTCGTTTTCTTCTTCGTATTACTTTTTAGTGGACTTTGTGTGGTGGTGGGTCGTTTTCCGGCCGTAGCAGAGTCCATAACAACACAAACAGTATTTCCGGTCCACCGCGCTTGTCTTCTTCCGGTCTCCAAGCCGTCGAGGACGCGCATTCAGCGTCAAATAACGTCACGTCCGCAGGGCTGCGCGGGAAATTCGGACCCCGAATAGCAGTACATCATGCAGCACACAGCCTGTTCAAGGCAATGGGGAGATATGTGTGTGGGCTCATTCTTTTTGGTTTTGAACGCTTCATCACCCATTAGCATTAAAATACTTATAATGAATGTTTATTTTTTCACAAATCCTGCCCTTAGTTCCTTTAATATTTTGTTATAATTGGTATGGGTAATTGATAATAACTCTGAGAATTCACTATTAAAAGAGGTGGAACAGCGGGGTGGTCTGTAGACTGTCATACAGAGGATGGGGGGCTGCTAAAAACAAAGGCATGGTATTCAAATGATAAGTATTTGTTAAAACAGACTTAATTTGACAACATGGTGTCTTTAGTGATTGAAGCAGTACCGCCTCCTTTTTTCCCCCTTCTTATAGAAAATAAAAAATTAAAATTTGATGGGGAAGCCTCAGTGAGAACAACAGGTGCATCAGTGCCAAGCCATGTCTCTGTAAGGAGAATGCTATCTAGGTTGTTATCTAAAATTACATCATTTATGATAAAAGATTTGTTTAAAAGAGAGTTCACGTTCAGCCAGTGGCGTGCACAGACTATTTGAAGGGCAGGGGCGAAAAGAAAAAAAAGGGCACATACAGCGCGTTCTCGCCACTGAAGAGGGCACTAAGTTCTGTGTGTTGCCGAGGGCACTTTAGACATGTTCATATGTTATACAAATGGCACATTATATAGCCTTAAAACAGACTAACTAGACAGACTACTCAAGCTAATTTGTAGTTAGGATCAGCATCCACGAGAACTGTGTAGATTCAACATTGGACTGTGAAGAACACACAAAGACATGGATGTATAAAGGAAATAAAACCCTAGGGGGTCTGGGGGTCCTCCCCCAGAACATTTTCAATTAAGTAGATGCCATTTCCTGTAGTGCATTTTAACACCATATTAGCACCAGATAATCCAAACTGGTTCTGTGAGATATACTTCTGGCTCGATATAGGTCAAAAAGGGGCCCAACATAAAAGTCATTGCAACAGTAATGTTTCAAAGTATTTCTTGGTCTTAATAGTCTTCTGGAGTTTAGTGTGTTTTCTTCACCCAGTAGGGCTCTGTGATAAAAACACAGGGAACAATACACATTTAAAACATTTATTTGACACCTCAAATGAAACAAACTATGATGAAGCATGGACATACAGTGGTTTGCAAAAGTATTCACCCCCTTGAACTTTTCCACATTTTGTCATGTTACAACCACAAATGTAAATGCATTTTAATGGGGTTTTATGTGATAGACCAACACAAAGTGGTGCAAAATTGTGAAGTGCAAAGAAAATGATACATGGTTTTTAAACATTTTTAAAAATATAAAACAGAAAAGTGTGGTGTGCAAAAGTATTCACCCCTCTGAGTCAACACTTTGTAGAACCACCTATCCCTGCAATGACAGCTGCACGTCTTTTGGGGTAAGTCTCTACCAGCGATGCACATATAGAGACTGAAATATTTGCCCATTCGTTCTTGCAAAATAGCTCAAGCGTAGTCTGATTGGATGGAGAGTGTCTGTGAACAGCAATTTTCAAGTCTTGCCAAAGATTCTCACTTGGATTTAGGTCTGGACTTTGACTGGGCCGTTCTAACATATGAATATTCTTTGATCAAAACCATTCCAAGTCTCAAGTCTTTTGCAGACTCTAACAGGTTTTCTTCCAAGATTGTCCTGTATTTGGCTCCATCCATCTTCCCATCCCATGGATTGAACAGTGCTCTGTGAGATGTTCAAAGCTTGGGATATTTTTTCATATCCTAACCATGCTTTAAACTTCTCCACAACTTTATCCCTGACCTGTCCGGTGTGTTTCTTGGGCTTCATGATGCTGTTTGTTCAACAATGTTCTCTAACAAACCTCTGAGGCCTTCACAGAACAGCTGTATTTACACTGAGATTAGATTACACACAGGTGGACTCCATTTACTAATTAGGTGACTTCTGAAGGCAATTGGTTGCACTGGATTTTATTTAAGTGTATCAGAGTAAAGTGGGGTGAATACTTTTGCACACCACACTTTTCAGTTTTCTATTTTTAAAAAAGGTTTGAAAACCAATTGTGTTGGTCTATCACATGAAATCCCATTCAAATACAATTACAATTGTGGTTGTAACGTGACAAAATGTGAAAAAGTTCAAGGGGGGTGAATACTTTTGCAAGCCACTGTATATGTTTCCAACTGAGCTGTGCACTTACAAAAGGCACTTTAAGGAAAAGCATTTTTAAAAATTAAAATAGAATAAAAAATCCCAAATGCTTAGCCTGGCGGGGGGTCAACCTTAAACCTGGCGGAAACCCTGATATGCAATGCTAACCCCACTTTTAATTTTACTGGCTAGCTTTAAAAAGCTATTCCCGCAAGACTTAGCTAGGCTAGCTCCTCAGCCTAGGCTTAAACATGTGATAGACATCTCTACCCTAATAATAGCACTTCCAGGCTACATACACTAGTATTTAGTAATGCAAAATTGGTAACTTAATAGACAGCTTGCTATATTAGCTACCTACCTCACACAGCAGTAGGATGCCGGGTTGCACCTCAGTCAGTATAAAGTCCCCACTGACATGTGACCATTTCAGAGAGAGTGTGTCTAAAATTGAATACTTAAATGGATGGAATGGACTTATTTTAACAACGGGAATGTGTTCTTAAAACTTAAGTTACCATCTATCTAGCTGCTATCAATTTATTCCATCATTTACTAAATACAATGAATCTAACTGACCTAGCCTAAATTGTAATTTGAAAATAAAATCTAGAAAGTTTATTAGCCCATCAGCCGTTTGCGAGAAGAAATAAATTAATGAATTTAAAAAAACAGAAAATATGGGCTAATGGCCATACAAAGTATATTGAACATAAACAGGGTTTAACTTGTTGAGACCATAAAATGACTCTGGGAAAGCTTGCATGCCTTAATTGGAATCAATATTCTCCATCCAATGGCAGCAGTTTAGTGTGTTTTGCCAATGAGGAGGGCACTTAAAGACGCCCTTTTGCCACTCAAGTGGACAGTTTATCATGTTTTAACCAGCCAAGAGGGCAGTTTAGTGTTTGTTCCACCCAAGAGGGCAGTTTAGTGTGTTTTGCCAACCAGGAGGGCACTTTAGCACGCGTTTTTGCCTCCCAAGAGGGCACTTTAGCATGCGTTTTTGCCACCCAAGAGGGCACATTAGCACGTGTTTTTGCCACCCAAGAGGGCACATTAGCACGTGTTTTTGCCACCCAAGAGGGCACTTTAGCACACGTTTTTGCCACCCAAGAGGGCACTTTAGCACAAATTTTTGCCTCCCAAGAGGGCACATTAGCACGCGTTTTTGCTATCCAAGAGGGCAGTTGTATTTTGCCAACCAGGTGGGCACTTTAGCATGCGTTTTTGCCTCCCAAGAGGGCACTTTAGCGCATGTTTTTGCCACCCAAGAGGGCAGTTTAGTGTGTTTTTTCCACCCAAGAGGGCACTTTGGCGTGTGTTTTTTAACAACTGGGCCACCTTGTGCACATCACTGCGTTCAGCATAACCATTTTAATGTCTGTGCTGAATGTGCGCTCATCATGTCTTTTCAAAGGATTGTTAAAAACACAGTTTGGTCTAAAAACAGTCCTGGGTTTAATTTGTCTGTATGAAAGTCTGGTCTCAATTGTATGGATGTTGTCCTTTGCCTCCGGGGCGACTGAACGGGGGGCGTGTATAGTGTAGGAGGGGGAGGGTGAAGGTGAGTGAGGGGTAGAGTGTCCGTGTGCATGTGTATGTACCGTGAGACAGGAGGTGGGTGTGGTGCAGGAACGGACAGTCAGGTCAATGTTGACAGATAAAAGCTGTGATCCCTCCTGGTTTGGGTGAAGGCCGTCCCGTTTAAAGGGACAGTGTGTAATATATCAAGTATTTAGCACCATCTAGCTGTGAGGTTCTACATTGCAACACTCCTTTGCTCACCCCTCTCGTTCTGAAGACGTTGGAGACGTTCCAGAAGCTACGGTGGCCCTGACGGACAAGAAATTCATTTTCAAAATATGGTCTCTTTCCCAACAGTATCGAGTTTCTCTACTGATTCAAGTAATGAGGTAAAGATGTAGTTAGTTAGATGTTAGTTAGTGATGAGCGCTTTTGCTGAGCTCCCTCTCAGTTCCGCAGTCAAGCTAGCTCTGAGTTAAAACGTGTTTAGCCTTAGTACCACGTAGTGCTTTGAGTCCCTCTCGGCAGTCCATAGTTTTTTTAAAACCGGAAAGACATGGCGGCCTCCATAGAGCTTGCCCGTGCTATGTATATTCAGATAGGTAATTCTTCGCACAGGAGGATAAGTCAGATTGTTGGCAGAGGTAATTCTACACCAATGAGGACTTACTTATGAACGAAGATGTTTATTTGAGTTAATAAATTACTTAAATCGTTACACACTGTCCCTTCAAAAAGGCGAGGCCTGTTTAAAAACGCTGCAAAATTGTCAACGTACGGGATACTTTTTGTCAGGCAGTACCCCTTCAGCCACAGGTGCAGCTGATGAAGGCGGCTGGTGGTGATGTCACCAGGTAGGGGAAGCGGGCCGGCGATTATTAGCCGCTTCCCCGTGTCCAGCAGGCGATACACGAGGGAGACGAAATCCTGTTTGAGTACCTCCGACTGTTGTTTTTTGAGGTCGTTGATGCCGGCCTCCAGGACCAGCGTGGAGGCTGTTCTGTGCTGTTCACTCAGCTGGAGGGCCGAGGATGCGACCTCCTTGACGCTGGCTCCAGGGTGGCAGAAGGTCCAGCCACCGTGTGCTGCCACGTGCCTGACCATGGAGGTCCCGAAGACCAGCACAGACGGGGTGCGCTGCTCCACTGGCTGCCTGGAGGTGCAGCGGAGGCGGGATGGAGCCTGAGGTTCGGGTTTTTCGCGCTGGGCCGCAGTTTCTCCTGGTCGAGATGGAGGGGACGGATCAGGCTGGATGGATCCCCGGTTCCTGGACTGCTGAGAGCCACAACTAGCTGGATGGGCAGGTCCCGGAGGCAAGCCGGACAGCGCACCCACAGAAGGGAAGTCCTGCAGGCTTACGATGTCATACCTGTTACCCAGTGGCAGATCCGGAGGCGGAGGAGGAGGAGATGAACGAGCCCCAGCGCCCCTGTGCACCACTGACCAGTGTTCCCCCTGCCTGAGTGGCGTTGAGCTCACCAGAGCCTCCACTCCATCCTCCCGTATGAAGCACAGCGGCTCCGCGGGACGTAGGCAGGAGGTGGAGGGTGCCGATGACTTGGGCTTGGCTCCCTGGCGGTGCCGATGAGACTCGGTTAGTGCTGGTGCCGGAGTTTTGTTGGTGATCGAGCTGGTCCATGGCAAGGTGGTGTTGTCCATGGTCGTCGTGCTCCGGTCACCAGCGCTGGATGTCCTCAGGTGGGAGATCAGCTTCTCCTGGGTCGTGGCGATAGTGGAGAAATCCATAAGGATTTTGTCCTTCTCCTTGAGGTCTGCCTTGAGACCGGAGACGCTGTCCCTCAGTTTTCAGAGGGTGGGGAGGCACGACTTGCACACCTCCAGCATACCTGCAGCCAGCGAGTATACTTCATTTTATTAAGCCATTACAATTTTACAGATCATTAGACAAAAGCAATCTGCATGAACCAGTCTTAAATCTATTCTGTTCATTGCATAATAAAGACACATAAATATCTCTATACTGCATCAGATTTGCATGCTTTTTGTGATGGGCTATAGATCATAAAGTCATCCACATATTGTAACAACGCATTACCACTCCTTCGATGTACAATTTTTGCAATTTGTCACAGAGTGTGCTGTGAAGGACCTCTGGAGATTTACTGGTACTTTAGCCAGCACTGGCTTTCTTTATGTACCAGAATAGAAAATAACACACTTGCCAAATTCACAATGGAAAAGTGAGTGGTTCCAGATGAATGTGGTAACAAAATCTTGTGTGAATTTGAATCTTGAGACGCTGGTGTACAAACAGCATGGACGGAAATCAGATTTTTGGTGAATTAACAGAGGTTATTACCAGGTGTGGTGTCTTTAATCAGTCCAACACCATATTTATGTTGTGACCATAATTTGGGTGGCACCTCAGATATTTTAGCCAAGTATACAGTCACTTGTTGACTCACCATGGTGTGTGACAGATCCACAATAGGAATGAGCTCAACTGTTCTTTAAACTAAAGTGATATATGTAAATGCTGTTCTATATACATTACCTTTTCTGCTGTACAGCATCCTAGGATTCCAAGCCATGGGACCGAACTCAGTTATCTGCATCTGAGTGAGGACCCATATAATCGATTTTACCTGTATAAATAAAGGTTAAAAAAAAAAGAAATAGCCATTGGCCGTACTCAGTGGGGCATGTCATTTGTTGGATTTTTTTTTTTGCCTGGCAACAGATTTAAAAAAAAATTTTTTTTGAGTGGGAAGGGTTATAAATATAACCATATGGCCACTAATTGCAACGGTTGCCATAAGCCAAACGACAGGTACGTTTGATGTAGCCTAATGTTTTCCTACAACTTGAATACAATGACATTATATTTGACATAAAACAGCCAGAAAATGTGCTCATCTGTTCGATA